>NW_021269511.1:0-1647 GCF_002162155.2 Triticum dicoccoides
TCCCTGTCAGGTGGAACACCTGGCAATTCCTCTGGAAAGACATCCGGGAAGTCACGGACTACCGGAACGTCCTCAAGGTCTGGCAAAGGGCTGGCGTTAAGAGAATATAATTGTCGCTTGGCTATTCGGGTCAAGACATTGACTATCTTTCCCGAAGGATGGGTGAGTTGAACAGTCCTAGAGAAGCAATCGATTTGGGCATGATGAGCCGACATCCAGTCCATACCCAGAATGATATTAATATCTGAAGATTTAAGGGCTATCAAAGACGCAAGGAAAACAAGTCTGTCGACTTGGATCTCATTTCCATAACTTACCCTAGAGGTCTGCCATCTAGACCCAGGGGTAGAGATTTCCATAGTGGATGGCATGTCACAGAATGCAACGTTATGCAAACGAGCATAACTTTCGGATATAAAAGAATGAGAGGCTCCTGTATCGAAAAGAACAGATGCTGGGTGGCAGTTAACAAGAAGCGTACCGAGAACGACGTTGGGATCCTCTTGAGCTTCTTCGGCAGAGATACAGTTGACATGGCCACGTGAAGCGGTGACCGGCTTGGCGTGGAATATTTTTCCTGTCGGCTTACCACGGCCAACAGCTTTAGCAGATTGATTGGGTTTGGTCTGGGGGCATTCACGCATATAGTGACCAGATTCCCCACACTTGAAACAAGTCACGGAACTGGTACGTGGAGGAGCATTGCTAGTTGGACCCCCATAGGGCTTGGCCGGCGCAGACTGTTGAACGGGGCGAGGCGCCTGGAAAGATGGCCTCGGTGTGAATCTGGGTGGCAGGGCGGTGTTGGGTACCCACACGCGGCGCTTCTGAGGACCAGCACCGGATGAGGAACCCATATCACGTCCATGCTTGCGTGTTGCGTCATAGTCAGTCTGACCAGTTTCAGCACTGATGGCTTTGTTGACAAGTTTCGAAAAAGATGTGCACTCATGCAGACGGAGGTCACGGCGAAGCTCAGGACTAAGGCCCTTACGAAACCTTGCTTGCTTCTTGGCGTCAGTAGACACTTCCTCGGTTGCATATCGTGCGAGATTACCAAACTCCCTGCTGTAAGCATCCACAGAAAGTCGGCCTTGGGTGAAACTGCAAAATTCTTCACGTTTACGGTCCATGAGACCCTCCGGAATGTGATGTTCACGGAAAGCCTCGCTGAACTCAGCCCAAGTTGTGACATGGCCCGCTGGGCGCATAGCTCCATAATTCTCCCACCATAGACTGGCGGGGCCTTCAAGATGATATGCAGCAAAGGTGACCTTGTCAGCCTCCGCTACCAGTGCGGAACGCAGTTTGTGAGAGATACTGCGAAGCCAGTCATCAGCGTCGAGAGGCTCGACGGAGTGGTGGAACGTGGGTGGATGTAATTTGATAAAATCACTGAGTGACACCACGTTAGTCCTCTGATGGTGTGCTGTGTTCTGTTCAATACGCTCCAACAAACGGTTGGTCTCCCGCTTGTTTCTCTCAGCTTCCATCATAACCTCGGCTAGTGAAGGAGGATGAGGCAGATTTACATCCCTGGCTTCACTGCCTTCGGCCTGCTCTTGAGAAGCAGGGTTAGCGCGCGTGTTGACCATCCTAGGTAAACAAGACAATGATTTAGTCAGGATGGTAAAATTCCGACATAGG
>NW_021269512.1:0-646 GCF_002162155.2 Triticum dicoccoides
TCGATGGTCTATCACGTTTCTTTTTGATAATTATGCTTTTTGAACACATGTTAATTAGCTTGAAAGGTCTATCATGTTAGTTCACAACATCTTTCCAAAAAAACTGATATGACTTTGGTCAACCTATAAGGCATGTCTGTCAAATTAACCTCGAGGTACAAGTTCTCGAATTAACCTCTGGGTCTTGCGGGGGTACTTCTTTTTTGAACACATGTTAATCGAAGGTCTATCGCGTTACTTTTGATATTTTTTTGTTTTTTTGAACCCATGGTAATTGGCTTGAAAGAAGGTCAATCATGTTACTTAACGACATCTTTCCAAAAAAAGTGATATGACTTTTGTCAATGTATAAGGCATGTCTGTCATATTAACTTCAAGGTACGTGTTCTCGAATTAACCTCTGGGTCTTGTTGGAGTACTTGTTTTTTGAACACATGTTAATCGAAGTTCTATCACGTTACTTTTTGATAAATTTTGTTTTTGAACACATGTTAATTGGCTTGAAAGGTGGTCTATCGTGTTAATTCATGTCATGTTTCGAAAAAAGTGATATGACTTTTGTCAACCTATAAGGCATGTCTATCAAAATAACCTCGAGGTACTTGTTCTCGAATTAACATTTGGGTCTTTGTGGAGTACTTGTTTT
>NW_021269513.1:0-1487 GCF_002162155.2 Triticum dicoccoides
GGTTGTTTGACCCCATGGTGCGCTTACGTGTCGATCATCAACAAGCGCACTTTGGGCCGGTTTTGGCCCATTTCTTGCATTATTACTTAGTTTTGGGGTCCCGGAGTGATTTCCACATTTGAAGAACTCTGGGGTGCGTTTACGTGTCGGTCATAAACACTCACAATTTTGGCCAATTCTCGTCCGTTTCGTGCACTATTACTCACCGTTTCGGCGTCCAGAGCGATTTCCACGATTGACAATCCCCGGAGTGCGTTTGCGTGTCTGTTGTCAACACTCACAGTTTTGGCCAATTCTGACGCGATTCGTGGGCTATTACTCACCATTTAGGGGTCCCGAAGCGATTCCCATAGTTGTTGAACCCCAAGGTGCGTTTAGGTGTCCGTCATCAACACTTACTATTTTGGGGCCCCGATGTGATTTCCACGATTAACGAACCGCAGGGTGCGTTTACATGTCGGTCATCAATACTAGTAGTTTTGGCCAATTCTGGCCCGTTTCGTGGACAATTAATCATTGTTTTGGGGCCCCGGAATGATTTCCACGATTATCGAACACCGGGGTGCGCTTACGTGTTGGTTATGAACACTCACAGTTTTGGCCAATTCTAACGCATTTTGTGGACTTTTAGTCACCGTTTTCTAGTCCTGAAATCATTTCCATAGTTGTTGAACCCCAAGGCCCACTTACGTGTTAGTCATCAATACTCACAATTTTGGCTGATTCTGGCCTGTTTCGTGGACTACTCACTGTTTTGGGGCCCCGGAGTGATTTCCACGGTTAATGAACCGCAGGGTGCATTTACGTGTCGGTCATCAACACTCGCAGTTTTGGCCGATTTGGCCCGTTTCTTGGACTATTACTCTGTTTTTAGGTCCAAGCGTGATTTCCACGATTTACGAACCCTGTGGTGCGTTTACGTGTCGGTCAATGACACTCACAATTTTGGCCAATTTCTGGTCCGTTTTGTGTACTATTACTCACCGTTTTGGCGTCCCAGAGCGATTTCCATGATTTAGAATCCCCGGGGTGCGTTTGCGTCTCTGTCGCCAACACTCATAGTTTTGGCCACTTCTGACGCGATTCGTGGACTATTACTCATCATTTAGGGGTCCCGAAGCGATTCCATAGTGGTTGAACCCTAAGGTCCATTTACGTGTCGGTCATCAACACTCACAGTTTTTGCCGATTCTGGCCCGTTTCATGGACTATTACTCACCGTTTTGGGGCCACAAAGTGATTTCCACGGTTGTTTGACCCCATGGCGCGCTTACGTGTCGATCATCAACAAGCGCACTTTGGGCCGATTTTGGCCCATTTCTTGCATTATTACTGAGTTTTGGGTTCCCGGAGTGATTTCCACAATTGACAAACTCCCGGGTGCGTTTACGTGTCGGTCATAAACACTCACAATTTTTGCCAATTCTCATCCGTTTCGTGCACTATTACTCACCGTTTTGGCGTCCTAGAGCGATTTCCACGATTGA
>NW_021269514.1:0-1194 GCF_002162155.2 Triticum dicoccoides
GGGAGGCGCAGGAGAGTCCTACTCCCTCTGGGAGTAGGATTCCTCCCCCCAATCCTAGTCCAACTAGGATTCCTCGGAGGGGAAGGGAGAGAGGGGGGCCGGCCACCTTCTCCTAGTCCTAATAGGACTAGGGGAGGGGAAAGAGGCGCAGCCACCTTGGGCTGCCCCTTTCTCCTTTCCACTAAGGCCCATGATGGCCCATATGGCTCCCGGGGGGTTCCGGTAACCTCCCGGTAACCCGGTAAAATCCTGATTTCACCCGGAACACTTCCGATGTCCAAACATAGGCTTCCAATATATCAATCTTTACGTCTCGACCATTTCGAGACTCCTCGTCATGTCCGTGATCACATCCGGGACTCCGAACAACCTTCGGTACATCAAAATGCATAAACTCATAATATAACTGTCATCGTAACCTTAAGCGTGCGGACCCTACGGGTTCGAGAATAATGTAGACATGACCGAGACATGTCTCTGGTCAATAACCAATAGCGGGACCTGGATGCCCATATTGGCTCCTACATATTCTACGAAGATCTTTATCGGTCAGACCGCATAACAACATACGTTGTTCCCTTTGTCATCGGTATGTTACTTGCCCGAGATTCGATCATCGGTATCCAATACCTAGTTCAATCTCGTTAACGGCAAGTCTCTTTACTCGTTCCGTAATACATCATCTCACAACTAACATATTAGTTGTAATGCTTGCAAGGCTTATGTGATGTGTATTACTGAGAGGGCCCAGAGATACCTCTCCGACAATCGGAGTGACAAATCCTAATCTCGAAATACGCCAACCCAACATCGACCATTGGAGACACCTGTAGTACTCCTTTATAATCACCCATTTACGTTGTGACGTTTGGTAGTACCCAAAGTGTTCCTCCGGTAAACGGGAGTTGCATAATCTCATAGTCGTAGGAACATGTATAAGTCATGAAGAAAGCAATAGCAACATACTAAATGATCAGGTGCTAAGCTAATGGAATGGGTCATGTCAATCAGATCATTCTACTAATGATGTGACCTCGTTAATCAAATAACAACTCATTGTTCATGGTTAGGAAACATAACCATCTTTGATTAACGAGCTAGTCAAGTAGAGGCATACTAGTGACACTCTGTTTGTCTATGTATTCACACATGTATTATGTTTCCGGAAAATACAATTCTAGCATGAATAATAAA
>NW_021269515.1:0-1158 GCF_002162155.2 Triticum dicoccoides
GATTTCCTGATTTGCGCAAATCAAAGTTAATGCCACGTGCTGATGGTCCCTTTAAGGTGTTAGAGAAAATAAATGATAATGCATATAAACTTGAGCTGCCTGCAGATTTTGGGGTTAGTCCCACTTTTAACATTGCAGATTTGAAGCCTTATTTGGGTGAGGAAGATGAACTTCCGTCGAGGACGACTTCATTTCAAGAAGGGGAGGATGATGAGGACATCAATACAATTGTTACACCCACAGCCCCTGCTGCTATACATACTGGACCAATTACTAGAGCTCGTGCACGCCAACTAAATTACCAGGTACTTTCGTTTCTTGGTAATGATTCTAATGTTCATGAGAATATGATGCTGCCTAAATTGGATACATTTGTTTAGCTTACAAATGAAGGGCCTAGCTTGGAGAAGGATGAACATTGGAGCAAGAACAAGCATGGAGATGATGTGATGAGGACATGACTACCTTGGATATGACCAAAAATATTGCATATATGCATATTTGTCAGGTGATTTCTAGTGCAAACTATTCAATAATCTATTTGTGTTATCCAGAACAAAAATACTTCACACACTTTTGTGTTTTGTCTAATTGCAGGTGTATGGGACATTTATACAATCCACATATGAAGATAAGGAAGAAAGAGATGTTTATTTGCTGTCCAAAAAGTTCTCTCACGTCACTTTTGGCCCAAGAGAAGATAGAGTCCAAGTCTCTCACGTTCTGGATTCAGATTCGGACTGCACAGACATACCTGACTCAAAACGCACACAAGTTTTTCATACGGACTTCGAATTGGGTGATTCTTTTTTTGTTGGAAACTAGATTTCGTGCACTTTCCAACCCAAGTGGAATCACCTTCAAATTCGTCCGGAGCGTTGAGTTGTGGACGAAACAATCTGATGCTGCAGCAGAATCCGAGTCAAACTACAAGTCCAAAGGTGTTACATCACCTCCACTTGGGCCCATTGGCCTTGTACGACCTAGATTTAGTTTTAGGCTGCCTTGGGACGTCCTCCCACCTCCTTGGCCGCCACCCCTTGCTCCTATATAAGTAGATCCATCTAGTAGCTTTTCCTTGGGATTTGTTTAGTTAAAAGTTAGCCATTGCAACTTCGTGTACTTCGTTTGTGTCCAACGACCAGACCAAGACCGCTT
>NW_021269516.1:0-1063 GCF_002162155.2 Triticum dicoccoides
GAAGAAGTCAAAGAATGGACCCAAGCCTGAGACTGAGTGCTTTTATTGCAAGGGGAAGGGTCACTGGAAGCGGAACTGCCCCAAATACTTAGCGGATAAGAAGGCCGGCAACACCAAAGGTATATTTGATATACATGTGATTGATGTGTACCTTACCAGTACTCGTAGTAACTCCTGGGTATTTGATACCGGTGCCGTTGCTCATATTTGTAACTCACAGCAGGAGCTGCGGAATAAACGGAGACTGGCGAAGGACGAGGTGACGATGCGCGTCGGGAATGGTTCCAGAGTCGATGTGATCGCCGTCGGCACGCTGCCTCTACATTTACCTACGGGATTAGTTTTGAACCTTAATAATTGTTATTTAGTGCCAAGTTTGAGCATGAACATTGTATCTGGATCTCGTTTAATACGAGATGGCTACTCATTTAAGTCTGAGAATAATGATTGTTTGATTTATATGAGAGATATGTTTTATGGTCATGCTCCGATGGTCAATGGTTTATTCTTAATGAATCTCGAGCGTAATATTACACATGTTCATAGTGTAGATGCCAAAAGATTTAAAGTTGATAACGATAGTCCCACATTCTTGTGGCACTGCCGCCTTGGTCACATTGGTGTCAAGCGCATGAAGAAGCTCCATGCCGATGGACTTTTAGAGTCTCTTGATTATGAATCATTTGACACGTGCGAACCATGCCTTTTGGGCAAAATGACCAAGACTCCGTTCTCCGGAACAATGGAGCGAGCAACCAACTTGTTGGAAATCATACATACCGATGTGTGCGGTCCAATGAGCGTTGAGGCTCGCGGAGGATATCGTTATGTTCTCACTCTCACAGATGACTTGAGTAGATATGGGTATGTCTACTTAATGAAACACAAGTCTGAGACCTTTGAAAAGTTCAAGGAATTTCAGAATGAGGTAGAGAATCAACGTGACCGAAAGATAAAATTCTTACGATCAGATCGTGGAGGAGAATACTTAAGTCACGAATTTGGTACACACTTAAGGAAATGTGGAATCGTTTCACAGCTCACGCCACCTGGAACACCTCAG
>NW_021269517.1:0-1273 GCF_002162155.2 Triticum dicoccoides
CTCTCGGGATGGTGAAGATGTGTCCGTCATCCAAGAACTTCTATCTCTGGAACCTGTCATGATTAGTAGAAACAAGAACCAAAATTCGAGAATAATGTTCCTATGAACTACTAGGATGTGGTTGTAAAGTGCTCACAATAAAGCAAATATCAATATCTTACAAGTTCTTACCATGCGGCAGGTGGTGACAGGCAACCAGCGGTGTCAAATAACTCCGAAGATTGTGTAAAACGATTGCCAGGGGAACGTACGTATACACGGTGTAGAAATATGTGGAGCTGGGTTGGCTATATATGGTAGCAAAAGATTAGCAATAATCAATTCAGAGATGCAATGTTGAATAAACGCTCAACGACGGTACTGTGCTGGTCCTAGGCTAGACCAAACTAGAGACGCGAGCCTAGAACACTAATGAGGTCACGTCGTAGCACAACTAGTATCAATAAAGGATATGAAGTAGCTCTGGACAACAAGATATAAGTGAAGATCACAATAGCAGTAGACCTATTTAGAAGCTGATGTTGAGGTGCCAAATACTGAACTAGCTTCTGCAACTATTTAGAAGTGGCTCGTCGCTAGCTTTCATTTGAGTACTCGCGGAGCCAAAACAGACTTCATATGAGGAAGTTATGCATGTTTTACTGAACAGTGCACAAAACAGATTCCAATCCGAATTCAACTACGAGATTGAGTCTAGATAGATCTGAATTTTGTCTCTTTTTCTCCTCTCTTTTTTTTCTCACACTTATTTTTTCTTTTCCTTTCTTTTTTTTTCTCTGACTTTTTTTTTCACTTTTTTCTCTCTCGTTTTTTTTCTCTATCTTTTTTTTCTCTCTCCCTCTTTCCAAAACAAACTAGATAAGATGTAGATTGGATCAAGCGAAGATGGGAACGATCTCAACTATGATTATGACAATGAACGGTGGGTAGCACGTGGAGGAAATTGATGGATGGGTGGTGGACAGCGGAAGGGATAATGATGCAGCGGCGACGTGACTAATGTGAACAGAACTCGAAACTCTAAACGACCTAGACTCTAAGACCAGCAACTCGACACGACGATGCAACCGATAATTCAACTATGCAAGCAATGAAAAGAAAATTGCAAAGGCTCAGACTGGCTTGGACAAAGGATGAATAGATCTAACTCTTTTTTGTGGATTTTTCTTGGACAATAGGTAAGAAAATAAATCTAATCTAGGAAAACTGAAAATTCTCACCGAGCAACCTGAAAACTGATACCACTTGATAGAGGTGAGGGTCCCGATCTTTC
>NW_021269518.1:0-1709 GCF_002162155.2 Triticum dicoccoides
CCGATCATCACGTGGTGCTTAGAAGCGACGAACTGTAGCAACGGTGCACAGTTAGGGGAGAACACTTCTTGAAATTTTGTAAGGGATCATCTTATTTACTACCGTCGTCCTAAGTAAACAAGATGCATAAACATAATAAACATCACATGCAATTATATAGTTGTGACATGATATGGCCAATATCATATAGCTCCATTGATCTCCATCTTCGGGGCTCCATGATCATCTTGTCACCGGCATGACACCATGATCTCCATCATCATGATCTCCATCATCGTGTCTTCATGAAGTTGTCACGCCAATGACTACTTCTACTTCTATGACTAACGCGTTTAGCAATAAAGTAAAGTAAGTTACATGGCGTTCTTCAATGACACGCAGGTCATACAAAAAATAAAGACAACTCCTATGGCTCCTGCCGGTTGTCATACTCATCGACATGCAAGTCGTGAATCCTATTACAAGAACATGATCAATCTCATACATCACATATATCATTCATCACATCCTTTTGGCCATATCACATCACATAGCATACCCTGCAAAAACAAGTTAGACGTCCTCTAATTGTTGTTGCATGTTTTACGTGGCTGCTATGGGTTTCTAGCAAGAACGTTTCTTACCTTCGCAAGACCACAACGTGATATGCCAATTGCTATTTACCCTTCATAAGGACCCTTTTCATCGAATCTGTTCCGACTAAAGTGGGAGAGACTGGCACCCGCTAGCCACCTTATGCACCAAGTGCATGTCAATCGGTGGAACCTGTCTCACGTAAGAGTACGTGTAAGGTCGGTCCGGGCCGCTTCATCCCACAATACCATCGAAACAAGATTGGACTAGTAACGGTAAGCATATTGAACAACATCAACGCCCACAACTACTTTGTGTTCTACTCGTGCAAAGAATCTACGCAATAGACCTAGCTCATGATGCCACTGTTGGGTAACGTAGCAGAAATTCAAAAATTTTCCTACGTGTCACCAAGATCTATCTATGGAGAGACCAGCAACGAGTAGAAAGGAGAGGAGAGTTTGCATCTACATACCCTTGTAGATCGCTAAGCGGAAGCGTTCAAGTGAACGGGGTTGATGGAGTCGTACTCGTCGTGATTCAGATCACCGATGATCAAGTGCCGAACGGACGGCACCTCCGCGTTCAACACACGTACAGCCCGGTGACGTCTCCCACGCCTTGATCCAGCAAGGAGAGAGGGAGAGGTTGAGGAAGACTCCATCCAACAGCAGCACAACGGCGTGGTGGTGGTGGAGGAGCGTGGCAATCCTGCAGGGCTTCGCCAAGCACCTACGGGAGAGGAGATGTGTCACGGGAGGGAGAGGGAGGCAACCAAAGGCCTTGGGTATGATTGCTCCTCCTTTTCCCCACTATATATAGGGCCAAGGGAGAGGGGGAGGGCGCAGCCTTGCCCCCTCCTCCAAGGAAGGGGTGCGGCTAAGGATGGGGAGGAGTCCATCCTCCCCAAGGCACCTCGGAGGTGCCTTCCCCCTTTAGGACTCTTCCCTCTCCAAGTTTCCTTGCGCATGGGCCTCTTGGGGCTGGTGCCCTTGGCCCATGTAGGCCAAGGCGCACCCCCTACAGCCCATGTGGCCCCCCGGGGCAGGTGGCCCCACCCGGTGGGCCCCCGGGACCCTTCCGGTGGTCCCGGTACAATACCGATGACCCCGAAACTTGTCCCGATGGCCGAAACA
>NW_021269519.1:0-820 GCF_002162155.2 Triticum dicoccoides
CGAGATGGGGTAGAAATAAATCACTTACAGAACGTAGCAACTGATGATAGATTTGTCGAGCTCGCGCAGATTGAAAAGCTGGAACAATTCACTCAGATGAATTTGTACATAGTAATGTTTGAAGTGATGCTCATATCTAACTTCCGCATAAATATATTCTTTGGCGTTTTTATTTTTTATGTAACCCTTGTACCATTTCAGCAGACCTTTCATTTGTGGAGGTAGATCCTGTTCCTGCGCAGGCTCGACGAGAGGCCCATTCTTCACATATGTAATTACTACCTCCTTCACTGGCGCGTCATCAAGGCCTAACAGTTCACGAAGAGTAATACCTAAGTTGGCCGCTTGTTCTCTGGCACTCGTTACAGTCAATCCATGTGCTGCCGCAGCTGCTATGATATCGGGGTCATCCGGACCGGCGGCTTTCACTATAAGCGGGGCAATCGATTGTTTACTTTGTTAATTATACGTTTTTTTTGTTAATTATCAAATTTTATGGTTTTTTTGTTAATTATCAAGTTTTAAGTTATTTACCGTTTTTGTTAAACTAATTAACTAGTTAAAATTAAAAAGAACAAAAAAAAATTCTCTCTCTCTCTCTCTCTCTCTCTCTCTCTCTCTCTGCTCTCTGCTCTCTCTCTCTCTACGATCTCTCTCTCTCTCTCGATCATCGTTCTCTGAGCAGTTGAGGGCGGCGAGGCCGGCGGCCCGAGGATGGATTGGGGGGCGGCGCGGCGTTGAGGGCGGCGAGGCCGGCCGGCGGCGTTGAGGGCGGGGGCAAGAGGCGGCGCGGTGGGCGAGGGAGGCCGGCGGGCGGCGT
>NW_021269520.1:0-7704 GCF_002162155.2 Triticum dicoccoides
TACTCAGACAAGTTACTTCCGCTGCTGGTTTGTATGACTGTATGACTTGTATGTTGGGTCGTGAGACCCGTACCTTGGTGTATGTTATGTATGGCTCCCTGAGCCTTAAATAAAGTACTTGTGTCGTAGAGTCATGTTGTGATGCTTCGTTGTATTTGCACATATCGAGCATATTGTGTGTATGATTGAAATGCTTGGTATGTGTGGGATCTGACTATCTAGTTGTTTATCTTTAGTAGCCTCTCTTACCGGGAAATGTCTCCTAGTGTTACCGCTGAGCCATGGTAGCTTGCTACTGCTCTGGAACACTTAGGCTGGCCGGCATGTGTCCTTCTTCGTTCCTGTGTCTGTCCCTTCGGGGAAATGTCACGCTTTGAGTACCGGAGCCCTGTTAGCCCGCTACAGCCCGGTTTACCGGAGTCCTGCTAGCCCAGTGCTACAACCCGGACCCACTTGCTGATGACCGACACGTTCGAAGCTGGGTCATGGATGCCTGTCCCTGTAAGTCTGTGCCACTTTGGGTTTACGACTAGTCATGTCAGCCCGGGCTCTTTATCATATGGATGCTAGCGACACTATCATATACGTGAGCCAAAAGGCGCAAACGGTCCCGGGCAAAGGTAAGACGACACCCGTGGGAACACCGTGCGTGAGGCCACAAAGTGATATGAAGTGTTACCGGCTAGATCGATGTGACATCGAGTCGGGGTCCTGACAGCGTTGGCATCAGAGCCGGACTGCCTGTAGGTTCTTCAAGCCAAACTGGTCGATGTTGAGTCTAGAAATTCTTTAGTTATATGTAGGGGAATTGTTTGTGGGTTGGAACGTAAGGCTCTTTTTACTTCTCTATCTTATGACATTCTGATCTGAGTCAGTCCATTCTTCTACCGGGGGTTAAGGAATTAGGATCTGTTCTCTCTATCAGGATCACGTGTTACTAATCAGTAGTACCTTATAAGTTTGATGGATACAAGCCTAGTTCAGTTCTACTACCACATTATGTTGTTAGAATGGTTTCAGAACTTTGATATGATGATGTTGAGTGTGTACGAAATCCTTTGTCAAATGTCTCAAAATCCTTTTTGAGCATTTACAGCTGTTATGCTGCCGAAATTTTGCTAGAAATTCTAATGCCTTTGCATTATGATTGTGCTTTCAGATGGCCACTCGCGACCTCAATCAAGTGGTTCGCCTGACTCGATGCCTAGATGTACCCGGCCATACTGCTAAGTTGGTCAGGGTAATGACTGAGGCTGGATATCGCTGGTATCCTGAGTACACGGTCGAAGAGCAATTCCGAGACTTTAATCAAAGCCAGTATCTCTGCACTGTCAGGATATTTCCATCTTATCCTGGATCCACCGAGCCTCTTCACTGCTCCTATGGACTCGGGGTTACTATTGAGATGGCTGTGCAGGACGCCGCCTACTCTATGATGACCATTATGCGAGTCAGATCTGGTATATTTCGGGACTCTGATTTCCGGTATATGCCAGGATCACTTCCGGGAGCACAAGGGTATCTCCAGGCTATTTATGCTGACCCCACTCAAGAGGATTCACGGACTCGCACCACTGCTGAGATGCTCGAGGATAAGGACCGTGAAAATCGGGCCTTGAGGTTAGAGCTCTTCAATACTCGTGCTGACCACTGGGCCACTTTGACTCGGTTCGCACCGGCGGTGCAAGCTGGATTCTCAGATATGCGCGATCTCTATCCTGTGAGGTCTGCTCTGCCAGACGTGATGGTTTGGCGTGATGTAGGAGGCATCACCCCACCTCGCGGTCCCCGCAGGCCACCGTCTGTTGGTCCAAGGCCTCATCCTAGCCCCTATGGTCCACAAGCTCCGCGAGATCGTCTGTTTCCGGATGATCATGTTGAGCTTCCAGGCTATGGAGGTGACTTTTACGAGGACTACTACGGATCGGTCTGAGTTAGTGGTAGTATCACTAGTTCGCACTAGTTGTGTCGTCTATCGTCCCGCGTGACTCGTGGGATATGACCTAGTTTGTACTCTTTCCGGAGGTGTAAAAAATAATGTATAGGAGCTTGGAATGCCTCCGATGAGATGTAATCCTTTTCTCACCGTAATAGTACTTTGTTTGGTCTTGTACTAAACCCTGTATGGTGTGTATGACGATGGAATAAAAGAAGCAGTTCTGTTTTTACCATGTCATACGGATGATCATCTTGCATTTCGAGTTATTCCTTACATTCTGTATCCTATGTCGGAATTTTATCATTCTGACTAAATCATTGTCTTGTTACCTAGGATGGTCAACACGCGCGCTAACCCTGCTTCTCAAGAGCAGGCCGAAGGCAGTGAAGGCAGGAATGAAAATCTGCCTCATCCTCCTTCACTAGCCGAGGTTATGATGGAAGCTGAGAGAAACAAGCGGGAGACCAACCGTTTGTTGGAGCGTATTGAACAGAACACGGCACACCATCAGAGGACTAACGTGGTGTCACTCAGTGATTTTATCAAATTACATCCACCCACGTTCCACCACTCCGTCGAGCCTCTCGACGCTGATGACTGGCTTCGCAGTATCTCTCATAAACTGCGTTCCGCGCTGGTAGCGGAGGCTGACAAGGTCACCTTTGTTGCATATCATCTTGATGGCCCCGCCAGTCTATGGTGGGAAAATTATGGAGCTATGCGCCCAGCGGGCCATGTCACTACTTGGGCTGAGTTCAGCGAGGCTTTCCGTGAGCATCATATTCCGGAGGGTCTCATGGACCGCAAACGTGAAGAATTTTGCAGTTTCACCCAAGGCCGACTTTCTGTGGATGTTTACAGCAGGGAGTTTGGTAATCTCGCACGATATGCAACCGAGGAAGTTTCTACTGACGCCAAGAAGCAAGCAAGGTTCCGTAAGGGCCTTAGTCCTGAGCTTCGCCGTGACCTCCGTCTGCATGAGTGCACATCTTTTCAGAAACTTGTCAACAAAGCCATCAGTGCTGAAACTGGTCAGACTGACTATGACGCAACACGCAAGCATGGCCGTGATATGGGTTCCTCATCCGGTGCTGGTCCTCAGAAGCGCCGCGTGTGGGTGCCCAACACCGCCCTGCCACCCAGGTTCACACCGAGGCCATCTTTCCAGGCGCCTCGCCCTGTTCAACAGTCTGCACCGGCCAAGCCCTATGGGGGTCCAACCAACAATGCTCCTCCACGTACCAGTTCCGTGACTTGTTTCAAGTGTGGGGAATCTGGTCACTATATGCGTGAGTGTCCCCAGACCAACCCCAACCAGTCTGCTAAAGCTGTTGGCCGTGGCAAGCCGATAGGGAAAATATTCCATGCCAAACCGGTCACCGCTTCACGTGGCCATGTTAACTGTATCTCTACCGAAGAAGCTCAAGAGGATCCCAATGTCGTTCTCGGTACGCTTCTTGTTAATTGCCACCCGGCATCTGTTCTTTTCGATACAGGAGCCTCTCATTCTTTTATATCTGAAAACTATGCTCGCCTGCATAACGTCGCATTCGGTGATATGCCAACCTCTATGGTAATTCAAACTCCGGGATCTAAATGGCAAACTTCTAGAGTAAGACATGGAAATGAAATCCAAGTCGACAGACTTGTTTTTCTCGCATCTTTGATAGCCCTTAAATCTTCAGATATTAATATCATTTTGGGTATGGACTGGATGTCAGCTCATCAAGCCAAAATTGATTGCTTCTCTAGGACTGTTCAACTCACCCATCCTTCGGGGAAGATAGTCAATGTCTTGACCCGAATAGCCAAGCGACAATTATATTCTCTTAACGCCAGCCCTTTGCCAGACCTTGAGGACGTGCCGGTAGTCTGTGACTTCCCGGATGTCTTCCCAGAGGAATTGCCAGGTGTTCCACCTGACAGGGATGTTGAGTTCGTAATAGATCTCATTCCAGGAACCGTTCCGATTGCTAGAAGACCCTATAAGATGGCACCCCTAGAACTAGCCGAGCTTAAGAAACAACTCGATGAGTCCTTGAAAAAGGGTTTCATCCGACCTAGCTCATCTCCGTGGGCTTGCCCCGTCCTCTTCGTCAAGAAGAAGGATGGTACGGACCGGATGGTTGTAGATTACCGACCTGTCAATTTGGTCACAATCAAGAACAAATATCCACTTCCCAGGATCAACAACCTGTACGATCAGCTCGCTGGATCCTCAGTCTTCTCCAAGATGGATTTGAGGTTGGGCTACCATCAAATAAAAATCAGAAACGGGGACATCCCTAAAACGGCCTTTGTTACTCGTTATGGCCAATACGAGTACACCGTCATGTCCTTCGGTTTAACCAACGCTCCAGCCACCTTTTCTCGGTTAATGAACTCAATCTTCATGGAGTATTTGGATAAATTCGTCGTAGTTTATCTCGATGATATACTCATCTACTCCAAGAACGAGGAAGAACATGCCGAACATTTAAGGCTAGTGTTGAAGAAACTTCGAGAGCATCGCCTTTATGCCAAATTTTCGAAATGTGAATTCTGGTTGTCAGAAGTGACCTATCTGGGTCATGTAATATCTGGTAAAGTTATTGCTGTTAACCCTGAGCGAGTTCAAGCCGTCCTTAATTGGACTCCACCTGAATCGGTCAAGCAAGTTCGGAGTTTTCTAGGCTTAGCGAGCTATTGTCGTCGCTTTGTCGAGAACTTCTCCAAGGTTGCCAAACCTCTAACCGAACTCCTCAAGAAAGATAAGAAGTTCGAATGGACTCCACAATGTGAGCACAACTTTCAGGAACTGAAAAGACGCCTGACCTCTGCTCCCGTACTGGTACCGCCAGACTTCTCCAAGGACTTTGTTATCTACTGCGACGCCTCGCGACAAGGACTAGGTTGCATTCTCATGCAAGATCGACACGTAATTGCTTATGCTTCACGGCAATTGCACCCACATGAGGAGAACTATCCTACTCATGATCTAGAGCTTGCAGCCGTAGTCTATGCACTTAAGACTTGGCGACATTACCTCCTCGGTAATCGTTGCGAAATATTCACTGATCACCGAAGTCTGAAGTACATTTTCACCCAACTGGATCTGAACCTCAGGCAAAGACGTTGGGTTGAGTTGATCACAGACTTCGATTTAGGGATAACCTACACCCCAGGGAAAGCCAACGTCATGGCTGATGCGCTAAGTCGTAAATCTTATTGTAACAACCTGATGTTACAACAAAGTCAACCGCTTCTCCATGAGGAATTTCGGAAGCTTAACCTTCACATTGTTCCTCAAGGTTTTCTTTCCACCTTGGTGGCAAAACCTACCCTTACGGATCAGATTATCAAAGCACAGAAGGTAGATCCGGGAATCTCCCGCATCAAGAGAAACATTCAGAAAGGAATTGTGAATTGCTTCTCCATTAATGATCAAGGGGTCGTATACTTCGGGAATCGACTAGTGGTTCCCAAAGTGCGGAACCTGAGGCGTTTGATCCTTAAGGAAGCTCATGAATCCCCTCTCGCCATTCATCCCGGTAGTACTAAGATGTATCAGGATCTACGCCAGAGGTTCTGGTGGACTAGGATGAAGAGAGAAATTTCTCAGTATATTGCTAATTGCGACGTTTGTCGTCGTGTAAAAGCAGAGCATCAACGGCCTGCTGGCACCCTTCAACCCTTAGCTATTCCTGAATGGAAATGGGATAAAATTGGTATGGATTTCATTACCGGTTTTCCCAGGACCAAGAGAGGGAATAATGCTATTTTCGTCGTGGTCGATCTTCTTTCCAAAGTAGCCCATTTCTTACCTGTTCGTGAGAGTATAACTGCTAGTCAGCTGGCAGACTTATACATCTCCCGAATAGTGTCCCTCCATGGTGTTCCTTTGGAAATTAACTCGGATCGAGGAAGTCTTTTCACCTCTCGATTTTGGGAAAGTTTCCAAAATGCTATGGGAACTCGTCTCTCCTTTAGCACCGCTTTCCACCCTCAGTCGAGTGGTCAAGTGGAACGCGTCAACCAGATTCTAGAAGACATGCTTCGAGCCTCTGTTATCTCATTCGGAATGGACTGGGAGAAGTGCCTTCCATTTGCCGAATTCGCTTACAACAACAGCTATCAATCTAGCTTGGGTAAAGCCCCTTTTGAAGTTCTCTATGGACGACGGTGTCGAACACCCCTTAACTGGTCAGAGACCGGGGAAAGACAATTCTTTGGCCCGGATATGATTCAGGAAGCAGAAGAACAAGTTCGTATCGTTCGTGAAAAGTTGAAAACAGCCCAATCCCGTCAAAAGAGTCAATATGACCGAAAGCATAAGGCTATGACTTTCGAGGTTGACGAGAAGGCTTATCTTCGGGTCACCCCTCTGAAGGGAACCCATCGTTTCGGTATCAAAGGCAAATTGGCTCCTCGTTACATTGGACCTTTTCGCATTCTTGCCAAATGAGGAGAAGTTGCCTACCAGCTGGAACTACCTCCGCATCTCTCCAGAGTCCACGATGTCTTCCACGTTTCTCAACTCAGGCGTTGCTTCTCGGATCCTATCCGTGAAGTGGACCAAGAAACGCGTGATCTCCAAGATAATCTTACATATCGAGAGTACCCCGTTCGTATCCTCGATCAGGCCGAATGTATCACCCCCGTTCCCTGACAGGCTGAGTTTGGTTTGTTCACATGCGACAACACGTGTCAGTGAGGGTGTGTTCCCTTGGTTGGGTTTGCGGCGTGCAGGAGCGACTTTGTGAGGGTGTGGTGCGACCGTGTGAGGGCGCGGTGCAACCGCGACAGCTGTGCGCAAGTGTATCTTCTTCTCATTTTGAAAACTTTTGGCAAGCTTGGCAAAAATGTGTGGTGAAGTTTGGCAATGCAAGGCCTAGACCCAAACAAGATAAGTACGTACGTACTAGGAGTACTAGTGTAAAAAAAGAAAGGCGGGGTTTTCCTTTGCGGGATTTAATCGATACAAATCCTCGTTTCACGTGTCAATTAATGCGTATTTTTTCCTCCAAAGACCAAAGAGCTAACCATCTCACTCCTCATCGCTTGATTAATGCAGTGCCATGCAAACCAACCTTCTCACTTCTGCATACATGCAACGGATATTAATGTCCTTGGTTGCTAACACCGTCAATTTTGCCTCGATTAGTGTTAGTGGCCCTTTGCAAATTTTAATTTTGATATACTGGCCTTGTGTACAAAAAAATGGAGGTAGTAACTATATTTGACTTCCTTCCCCATTGCGGTGATGTCAATGATATCTTTTTTTTGGTGGTTTGGTGAAGTGCGTTCGATGGAGAACACCATTGAGGAAGACCACGGTAAGTCGTTCGCAAGTGCCGCCTGCAAGCCGAGACAACCGCCTTATTTGCATCCAGGAAGTCCTTTACTAGTAGTACTACTAGGAGTACTAATGTGGTGAGATGGCTTCTCGAAGAAAACGATGGAGAAGCGGAGTCAGCGAAGAGTGAAATGATGGTTGCTTCGTCCGTGCTTTTGTGATTTGACGCCTCGCTGCTTTGTGATTTGTGATAGAAGGGACAGGGGAGTAGACTCTGTGCTCTATACTGTACTACATGCGTCCAAGCATGGGAGAAAGAGGAGAGACGTTGCATTTTTCTATTCCTTCAATCAATCAATCAGGGAGCTTCGGTTCCATCTTTTTGGCTTTGGCAACACCGTCCACAATGGTTCCCACGATGCCAAAAGCTATTTTCACATTTGGCTACACATTGTGGATGCCCTTAACCGTACCACTTGGTTTTGCTCCT
>NW_021269521.1:0-1372 GCF_002162155.2 Triticum dicoccoides
ACAGTCCCGAAAGGTTACTAAGAGCAGGCCAATCATTGATGGTTACGAAAAGCAACGCTCGTAGGTTAAATTCCTCTTTTTTGTGCTCATCCCACACACGGACACCAGGTCTGCCCCACAGCTGTAAAAGTTCATCAACTAATGGCCTTAGGTACACATCGATGTCGTTGCCGGGTTGCTTCGGACCTTGGATGAGCACTGGCATCATAATGAACTTCCGCTTCATGCACAACCAAGGAGGAAGGTTGTAGATGCATAGAGTCACGGGCCAGGTGCTATGGCTGGAGCTCTGCTCGCCAAAAGGATTCATGCCATCTGTACTTAGACCAAATCTTATGTTCCTTGCGTCAGCTGCAAAATCTTTGAACTCTCTGTCGATCTTTCTCCATTGCGTTCCATCTGCGGTGTGTCTCAACTCCCCGTCCAACTTACGGTCCTCTTTGTGCCATCGCAACAACTTGGCATGCTCTTTGTTCCTGAACAGATGTTTCAACCGTGGTATTGTAGGAGCATACCACATCACCTTGGCGGGAACCCTCTTCCTGGGTTTCCCGCCCTCAACATCGTCACCAGGGTCATCGCCTCTGATCTTATAACGCAATGCAGTGCATACCGGGCATTCATTCAATTTGTCGTATTCACCGCGGTAGAGGATGCAGTCGTTGATGCATGCATGTATCTTCAGAACCTCTAAACCTAGAGGGCAGACAACCTTCTTTGCTTCGTACGTACTGGCGGGCAACTCGTTATTCTTTGGAAACATATTCTTCAACATTTTCAGCAAGTTTTCAAATGCCGAGTCAGCTACACCTGCCTGTGCCTTCCATTTCAGCAAATCCAGTGTGCAGCCCAGCTTTTTCAGACCATCATCGCATCCACGGTACAACGACTTTTTGTGATCCTCTAACATGCGATCCAAATTCTCCCTCTCCTTTTCAGTTTCGCAGCGTCTCCGTGCATCAGCAATGGTCCGACCAAGATCATCAACGGTCTCATCACGTGCCTCTTCTTCACCTTCACCTTCACCTTCCCCTTCACCTTCACCTTCACCTGCCCCTTCACCTTCCCCTTCACCTTCAGCATCCTCCATGAAAGTATCACCGAAATGATCAGCAAGATAGCTTTCATCGATGAAATCATCCCCTTCTTCATCTTCTTCCATTATAACCCCTCTTTCTCCATGCTTGGTCCAACAATTATAGCTTGGCATGAAACCGTGCCGAAGCAGGTGCAGGTGAACTTCTCTTGAGGAAGAGTAACCCTTTTGATTCTTACAGTCAACACATGGACAGATAACAAAACCCTTCTGCTTGTTCGCATTAGCCACTACGAGGAAATCTTTCAAACCCGTAGTGAACTCGCGGGAGAGTCG
>NW_021269522.1:0-966 GCF_002162155.2 Triticum dicoccoides
GGGTCCTGACAGCGTTGGCATCAGAGCCGGACTGCCTGTAGGTTCTCCAAGCCAAACTGGTCGATGTTGAGTCTAGAAATTCTTTAGTTATATGTAGGGGAATTGTTTGTGGGATGGAACGTAAGGCTCTTTTTACTCCTTATACCTTATGACTTCTGATCTGAGTCAGTCCATTCTTCTACCGGGGGTTAAGGAATTAGGATCTGTTCTCTCTATCAGGATCACGAGTTACTAATCAGTAGTACCTTATAAGTTTGGTGGTTACAAGCCTAGTTCAGATCTACTACCACATTATGTTGCCAGAATGGTTTCAGAACTTTGATATGATGATGTTGAGTGTGTACGAAATCCTTTGTCAAATGTCTCAAAATCCTTTTTGAGCATTTACAGCTGTTATGCTGCCGAAATTTTGCTAGAAATTCTAATGCCTTTGCATTATGATTGTGCTTTCAGATGGCCACTCACGACCTCAATCAAGTGGTTCGCCTGACTCGATGCCTAGATGTACCCGGCCATACTGCTAAGTTGGTCAGGGTAATGACTGAGGCTGGATATCGTTGGTATCCCGAGTACACGGTCGAAGAGCAATTCCGAGATTTTAATCAAAGCCAGTATCTCTGCACTGTCAGGATATTTCCATCTTATCCTGGATCCACCGAGTCTCTTCACTGCTCCTATGGACTCGGGGTTACTATTGAGATGGCTGTGCAGGACGCCGCCTACTCTATGATGACCATTATGCGAGTCAGATCTGGTTTATTTCGGGACTCTGACTTCCGGTATATGCCAGGATCACTTCCGGGAGCACAAGGGTATCTCCAGGCTATTTATGCTGACCCCACTCAGGAGGATTCACGGACTCGCACCACTGCTGAGATGCTCGAGGATAAGGACCGTGAAAATCGGGCCTTAAGGTTAGAGCTCTTCAATACCCGTGCTGATCACTGGGCTACTTTGACTCGGTTC
>NW_021269523.1:0-1041 GCF_002162155.2 Triticum dicoccoides
GGCGCACGTGAGGGTCTTTAGTCGCGGTTGGCCAGGACAACCGCGACTAAAGGCCTTCGGGCACCTTTAGTCACGGTTTGCCAGGCCAACCGCAACTAAAGCCCCTCCCCTATATATACCCATCCAGCAGCCAACACTTAGCCATTTGGAGCCATTCTCTTCACAAGTGGGTGTAGGTTTGCTTTTGGTTCCTCTTATGCACATAAGGTGTTTGATGAAATGCCCCAAGAGCATGAAACAAACATGACATGAAGTGTTGGAGCCACACTCCTCGATCGCGGTTAGCAACTTGATGAACCTTTGATGTGTCATTGATAAAATATGCATGTGTGCAGTTCATTGTTTAATTTATATTGTTTGTAGCTAGTTAGTTTAACAAATGCATGATGGTTAATTATATATTTTATATTATAATAATGCAGATGAATCGGCAATGGATATACGGTAAGCGACTCTCCGGCGAGTTCACTACGGGTTTGAAAGATTTCCTCGTAGTGGCTAATGCGAACAAGCAGGGGGGTTTTGTTATCTGTCCATGTGTTATCTGTAAGAATCAGAAGGGTTACTCTTCCTCAAGAGATGTTCACATGCATCTGCTTCGGCACGGTTTCATGCCAAGCTATAATTGTTGGACCAAGCATGGAGAAAGAGGGGTTATAATGGAAGAAGATGAAGAAGGGGATGATTTCATCGATGAAAGCTATCTTGCTCATTTCGGTGATACTTTCATGGAGGATGCTGAAGGTGAAGGGGAAGGTGAAGAAGAGGCACGTGATGATCCCGTTGATGATCTTGGTCGGACCATTGCTGATGCACGGAGACGCTGCGAAACTGAAAAGGAGAGGGAGAATTTGGATCGCATGTTAGAGGATCACAAAAAGGCGCTGTACCCCGGATGCGATGATGGTCTGAAAAAGCTGGGCTGCACACTGGATTTGCTGAAATGGAAGGCAGAGGCAGGTGTAGCTGACTCGGCATTTGAAAACTTGCTGAAAATGTTGAAGAATATGTTTCCAAAGGATAACGAGTTGCCCGCCAGTA
>NW_021269524.1:0-1106 GCF_002162155.2 Triticum dicoccoides
CGGAAGTAACTTGTCTGAGTACAGACAACTAGTAAAATAAAAGAGGCTTGGAAAGCCTAGCTATACTACGTGGTCCTTCACAAGCTCAGGGTCACCACCTGGGCCTTTAGCCTACTCGTTGATGTCAATGTCTACATAGAACCCATCAGAAGGGGTTGCAGCGTCTTCTGTAAAAAATGTAAATTATAGCAACATGAGTACAAAGGTACTCAGCAAGACTTACATCAGATCCTACATACATGCATATTATCAAGAAGGGTTGGTGGAGTTATTGCAGCAAGCCAGCTTTGACTCTTGGCTAGACTATCCTACGATACTTCAACTTGAAATGGTTTTGCGCACACGAGTCCACTACTCACCAATTCAATACACTACCGAGGATCCGCCTCCGTCTTCCTACGGAAGAGCCATCCTCGGCACTCACACTTATCTTGAGGCTTTTAGTAGTTTCCATTTACTTGTCTATGAACTGTATAGGCAACCAAATAGTCCTTTACCGCGGACGCGGCTATTCGAATAGATCATGTTAACCCTGCAGGGGTGTACTTCTTCATACATGTTTCCACCACTTAGCGTCTGCACACGACATGTGCTCGGCAGACTTCAAGCGAAAGCCGACGTGGGTGTAGACCACAACCTACCTAAACACTTAAGCCTCTAGTCCAGGTTTATCGCCTATCCAGGTTCCATCCGCAGGGAGTCCGGCCGAGGTTTCCCATACGGCCCCGAACGATGTGAACAGGGTTCCCGAGATACCTAACGGGTATTCGATACACCGTGCCACGTACCTACCGCATCACAGCCCACCCCTACGGTCAGCGCTGTCCACGGCCTCCAGTAGGCTACAAACACCAGAAACTACTTGCAACTCCTGGACAGAGAGCTAGGGTGAATAAGAAGTCGAGCGGGGTCATATTTCAGGGCCCAATGCATGGTAGTAGCTGTATCTTAAATCACACATACAGATCTCAGTGCTTAAGGTCGGCTTCAATGAAACAACCCACCATGTACTCCTACATGGCCTCTCATCGATACCTTTACCAAATCGTGTTCACCACACCACTCTCATTACCGACATAATCATTTCACTCTAGCCATCACCCAGA
>NW_021269525.1:0-1510 GCF_002162155.2 Triticum dicoccoides
CGGCGGCGCCGTCCGTGTGGGGGGCCACGCACCGGAGACACGTGCCACCTCTTCGGACATGCCACAACACCACCCGGTTGTGGTAGGTCATCCGATATATATATAAACACTTGGGAGCAAAGTCCCCTTCGTATAGACCCGATGCGGCTGTTCCCCATTCCAGGTGCCGGCTAGCGGTGGCACCGCTCGTGAGGCGGGTCACACCGCTGTGTACAGAACCGAAAAATAATGTATGTATGCTTATTAACACGTACTATATGTAAGTTAGTCACATAATAATATTTAAGAAAACATAAAATATAGCTATGAAAAAAAAGAAAAAAAACTAACGAGTGGAGGGGGTGACCGGGAAGTGGATAAGGGAACTATGATAAAAAGATCGATGACGTGGTAAAAAAAGGAAAAAAAAGAAAAAAACTATGAAAAAAAATAGCTATGAAAAAAAGAAAAAAAAGAAAAAAAAAGCTAGCCATCGGCATAGCTGCGGCATAGGGCAGATGGCCGGCGCGCCGCGGATCAGTGATGTGGCATCTATGCCGACGGCAGCCGTCGGCATAGGTGGTGGTCGGTGCGCCTCGGATCGATGACGTGGCAAGGGCATCTATGCCGACGGCCTCCCGCCACGGCCGTCGGCATAGATCAGACGCCGTTAGCCGCACGGCACGAGCGGGATCGCCGGGCCCGCAACTATGCCGACGGCCCATATATGCCGACGGCCGCTGTAGGCGTAACTTGGGGTAAGCCGACGGCCTATCTGGGTGACGGGGGCCGTCGGCATATCTCTGGATAGCCCGGCGGCTTTATTACGCCGACGGCCTGCATATGACTATCGGCATAGTCCAGACAAGGCCGACGGGGGCCGTCGGCATATATATGGCTGTCGGCATAGAGCCCTGTTCCGGTAGTGACGTACGGTGGTGCTTGGGAGATTCCGTGGTAGCCAAATGATTTGTCTCACGGTGGCCGGCCGGCAGACCAAGTTGACGGGACGTACGGTGGTGCTTGGGAGATTCCGTGGTAGCCAAGTGATTTGTCTCACGGTGGCCGGCCGGCCGGCGACCTGGGAAGAGAGAGAGGGAGAGATTTTTTTTTATTTTTATTTTTTTGAATTGAGAGGGAGAGGATCTGGGAGGGAACTGGAGAAGGTTTGCGATGGATGGAGGCATGGAGCGATGTACTACTACTAGGACGTCTACGTGGGCAGGCTTGAGAGGCGAGGTACGGCCAGGGCCAGCCAAATAACTAAAACAAGGATCCTTTTTTGAGATCCTCTTAATATATACGGATCATGATCATTTCCTAGCTAGCGAGGGTCATATTTATTTGTATTTGCGTACGGATACATATACACATGTACGTACTAGAGATAGCAGCAACTCCCAAGCATGCATGCAATGCAGATGTAGTCTCCAAATCTGTTGCGTTTTCTTTCTTCTTAGGGAAGAAAGAAAAAGGCGATCTCATTTCCGTCGCTGTCCTCTGGTGGTGTGGGGGGATGATGGGTCCACGC
>NW_021269526.1:0-3167 GCF_002162155.2 Triticum dicoccoides
AATCTTCACGCATGATATCTCATTTCTGAGAACACTTTTTTTAAAATAATTGACGTATTGCAATTTCATAATTCTTGCTGGTAACTTGGCCACATATGATGAAACAATGCGAAGGTTTTCCAATTTTTTTATTTTTTTTGAATTTTTTATGCCCTTTCAAAACGCGGTCAAAACAGCGGGAATGACCGTTCCTAGCTAGTGGTTGAGTCTTGGAATTTTTTTCGTGTTTCTCTGATTAAATAGATACTTATGTACCTAGAAATGATTTTTGGAAAAAATAAAGAGCAAACTACGAGGTAGCTGCAGTTCAAATTTGACCCGCTTCCTATTGAATCGGCGGGAATTTGTCTGTTTCACGAGAGGTGGATCAAAACTTTTGGCACCCAACCATTTTGTCAATTGTGCATTAAATATGTCCTAGTATTTTATAAAATTGATTTGGTCCAGTTTTGTAAAAAATATATGGTAGGTCCTTCACAAAAAAAACTCATTTCGGCACTCGGAAATGGAAAATGAATTTTCCGTGCAAAGAAAATGAAACTCCCTTTTTCAACATTGTTTGGAATTCCAAGATGCACCCTTGTGCACAATATGAGATCATTTGAACAAACTATGCCATGAATGTGGCCATAAGATTGATCATTTGGGTTGAAAGCCCTGAATCTTCACGCATGATAGCTCATTTCTGAGAACACTTTTTTTAAAATAATTGATGTATTGCAATTTCATAATTCTTGCTGGTAACTTGGCCACATATGATGAAACAATGCGAAGGTTTTCCAATTTTTTTATTTTTTTTGAATTTTTTATGCCCGTTTCAAAATGCGGTCAAAACAGCGGGAATGACCGTTCCTAGCTAGTGGTTGAGTCTTGGAATTTTTTTCGTGTTTCTCTGATTAAATAGATACTTATGTACCTAGAAATGATTTTTGGAAAAAATAAAGAGCAAATTCGAGGTAGCTGCAGTTCAAATTTGACCCGCTTCCTATTGAATCGGCGGGAATTTGTCTTTTTCACGAGAGGTGGATCAAAACTTTTGGCACCCAACCATTTTGTCAATTGTGCATTAAATATGTCCTAGTATTTTATAAATTGATTTGGTCCAGTTTTGTAAAAAATATATGGTAGGTCCTTCACAAAAAAAACTCATTTCGGCACTCGGAAATGGAAAATGAATTTTCCGTGGAAAGAAAATGAAAACTCCCTTTGTCAACATTGTTTGGAATTCCAAGATGCACCCTTGTGCACAATATGAGATCATTTGAACAAACTATGCCATGAATGTGGCCATAAGATTGATCATTTGGCTTGAAAGCCAGGTATCTTCACGCATGATAGCTCATTTCTGAGAACACTTTTTTAAAATAATTGCTATATTACAAGTTTATAATTTTTGCTGGTAACTTGGCCACATATGATGAAACAATGCGAAGGTTTTCCAATTTTTTCATTTTTTTGAATATTTTATGCCCGTTTCAAAATGCTGTCAAAACGGCGGGAAGGACCGTTCCTACCTAGTGGTTGAGTCTTTGAATTTTTTTCGTGTTTCTCTGATTAAATAGATACTTATGTACCTAGAAATGATTTTTGGAAAAAATAAAGAGCAAACAACGAGGTAGCTGCAGTTCAAATTTGACCCGCTTCCTATTGAATCGGCGGGAATTTGTCTTTTTCATGAGAGGTGGATCAAAACTTTTGGCACCCAACAATTTTGTCAATTGCGCATTAAATATGTCCTAGTATTTTATAAAATTGATTTGGTCCAATTTTGCAATAAATATATGGTAGGTCCTTCACAAAAAAACCTCATTTTGGGCACTCGAAAAATGGAAAATGATTTTTTCGTGCAAAGAAAATGAAAACTCCCTTTGTCAACATTGTTTGGAATTCCAAGATGCACCCTTGTGCACAATATGAGATCATTTGAACAAACTATGCCATGAATATGGCCATAAGATTGATCATTTGGGTTGAAAGCCCTGAATCTTCACGCATGATATCTCATTTCTGAGAACACTTTTTTTAAAATAATTGACGTATTGCAATTTCATAATTCTTGCTGGTAACTTGGCCACATATGATGAAACAATGCGAAGGTTTTCCAATTTTTTTATTTTTTTTGAATTTTTTATGCCCTTTCAAAACGCGGTCAAAACAGCGGGAATGACCGTTCCTAGCTAGTGGTTGAGTCTTGGAATTTTTTTCGTGTTTCTCTGATTAAATAGATACTTATGTACCTAGAAATGATTTTTGGAAAAAATAAAGAGCAAACTACGAGGTAGCTGCAGTTCAAATTTGACCCGCTTCCTATTGAATCGGCGGGAATTTGTCTGTTTCACGAGAGGTGGATCAAAACTTTTGGCACCCAACCATTTTGTCAATTGTGCATTAAATATGTCCTAGTATTTTATAAAATTGATTTGGTCCAGTTTTGTAAAAAATATATGGTAGGTCCTTCACAAAAAAAACTCATTTCGGCACTCGGAAATGGAAAATGAATTTTCCGTGCAAAGAAAATGAAACTCCCTTTTTCAACATTGTTTGGAATTCCAAGATGCACCCTTGTGCACAATATGAGATCATTTGAACAAACTATGCCATGAATGTGGCCATAAGATTGATCATTTGGGTTGAAAGCCCTGAATCTTCACGCATGATAGCTCATTTCTGAGAACACTTTTTTTAAAATAATTGATGTATTGCAATTTCATAATTCTTGCTGGTAACTTGGCCACATATGATGAAACAATGCGAAGGTTTTCCAATTTTTTTATTTTTTTTGAATTTTTTATGCCCGTTTCAAAATGCGGTCAAAACAGCGGGAATGACCGTTCCTAGCTAGTGGTTGAGTCTTGGAATTTTTTTCGTGTTTCTCTGATTAAATAGATACTTATGTACCTAGAAATGATTTTTGGAAAAAATAAAGAGCAAATTCGAGGTAGCTGCAGTTCAAATTTGACCCGCTTCCTATTGAATCGGCGGGAATTTGTCTTTTTCACGAGAGGTGGATCAAAACTTTTGGCACCCAACCATTTTGTCAATTGTGCATTAAATATGTCCTAGTATTTTATAAATTGATTTGGTCCAGTTTTGTAAAAAATATATGGTAGGTCCTTCACAAAAAAAACTCATTTCGGCACTCGGAAATGGAAAATGAATTTTCCGTG
>NW_021269527.1:0-6707 GCF_002162155.2 Triticum dicoccoides
GAACTGGTACGTGGAGGAGCATTGTTGGTTGGACCCCCATAGGGCTTGGCTGGTGCAGACTGTTGAACGGGGCGAGGCGCCTGGAAGGATGGCCTCGGTGTGAACCTCGGTGGCAGGGCAGTGTTGGTCACCCACACGCGGCGCTTCTGAGGACCCGCACCGGATGAGGAACCCATGTCACGGCCATGCTTGCGTGTTGCGTCATAGTCAGTCTGACCAGTCTCAGCACTAATGGCTTTGTTAACAAGTTTCTGAAAAGATGTGCACTCATGCAGACGGAGGTCGCGGCGAAGCTCAGGACTAAGTCCCTTACGGAACCTTGCTTGCTTCTTGGCATCAGTAGAAACTTCCTCAGTTGCATATCGTGCGAGGTTACCGAACTCCCTGCTGTAAGCATCCACAGAGAGTCGGCCCTGAGTGAAACTGCAAAATTCCTCACGTTTACGGTCCATGAGACCCTCCGGAATGTGATGTTCACGAAAAGCCTCGCTGAATTCAGCCCAAGTAGTGACATGGCCCGCTGGGCGCATAGCTCCATAATTCTCCCACCATAGACTGGCGGGGCCTTCAAGATGATATGCAGCAAAGGTGACCTTGTCAGCCTCAGCTACTAGCGCGGAATGCAGCTTGTGAGAGATACTGCGAAGCCAATCATCAGCGTCGAGAGGCTCGACGGAGTGGTGGAACGTGGGTGGATGTAACTTGATAAAATCACTGAGTGACACCACGTTGGTCCTCTGATGGTGTGCTGTGTTTTGTTCAATACACTCCAACAAACGGTTGGTCTCCCGCTTGTTTCTTTCGGCTTCCATCATAACCTCGGCTAGGGAAGGAGGATGAGGCAGATTTGCATTCCTGACTTCACTGCGTTCAGCCTGCTCTTGAGGAGCAGGGTTAGTGCGCGTGTTGACCATCCTAGGTAAACAAGACAATGATTTAGTCAAGATGATAAAATTCCGACATAGGATACAGAATGTAAGGAATAACTCGAAATGCAAGATGACCATCCGTATGACATGGTAGATACAGAAACTGCTTCTTTATTCCATCGTCATACACACCATACAGGGTTTAGTACAAGACCAAACAAAGTACTATTATGGTGAAAAAAAAGGATTACATCTCATCGGAGGCATTCCCAGCTCCTATACATTATTTTTCTACACCTCCGGAAGGCGATACAGCTAGGTCATATCCCACGAGTCACGCAGGACGATAGACGACACAGCTAACACGAACTAGTGATACTACCACTAACTCAGACCGATCCATAGTAGTCCTCGTAGAAGTCACCTCCATAGCCTGGAAGCTCAACATGATCATCTGGAAACAGACGATCTCGCGGAGCTTGTGGACCATAGGGGCTAGGATGAGGTCTTGGACCAACAGACGGTGGCCTGCGGGACCGCGAGGTGGGGTGATGCCTCCTACATCACGCCAACCCATCACGTCTGGCAGAGCAGATCTCACAGGATAGAGATCGCGCATATCCGAATATCCAGCTTGCACTGCCGGTGCAAACCGAGTCAATGTGGCCCAGTGGTCAGCACAGGTATTGAAGAGCTCTAACCTCAAGGCCCGATTTTCACGGTCCTTATCCTCGAGCATCTCAGCAGTAGTGCGAGTCCGTGAATCCTCCTGAGTGGGGTCAGCATAGATAGCCTGGAGATACCCTTGTGCTCCCGGAAGTGATCCTGGCATATACCGGAAATCAGAGTCCCGAAATAGACCAGATCTGACTCGCATGATGGTCATCATAGAGTAGGCGGCGTCCTGCACAACCATCTCAATAGTAACCCCGAGTCCATAGGAGCAGTGAAGGGGCTCGATGGACCCAGGATAAGATGGAAATATCCTGACAGTGCAGAGATACTGGCTTTGATTAAAGTCTCGGAATTGCTCTTCGACCGTGTACTCAGGATACCAACGGTATCCAGCCTCAGTCATTACCCTGACCAACATGGCAGTATGGCCGGGTACATCTAGGCATCGAGTCAGGCGAACCACTTGATTAAGGTCGCGAGTGGCCATCTGAAAGCACAATCATAATGCAAAGGCATTAGAATTTCTAGCAAAATTTCGGCAGCATAACAGCTGTAAATGCTCAAGAAGGATTTTGAGACATTTGACAGAGGATTTCATACACACTCAACATCATCATATCAAAGTTCTGAATCCATCCTAACAACATAACGTGGTAGTAGAACTGAACTAGGCTTGTATCCATCAGCCCTATAAGGTACTACTGATTAGTAACGCGTGATCCTGATAGAGAGAATGGATTCTAATTCCTTAACCCCCGGTGGAAGAATAGACTGACTCAGATCAGAATGTCATAAGATAAAGGAGTAAAAGAGCCTTACGTTCCAACCCACAAACAATTCCCCTACATATAACTAAAGAATTTCTAGACTCAACATCGACCGGTTTGGCTTGGAGAACCTACAGGCAGTCCGGCTCTGATGCCAACGCTGTCAGGACCCCGACTCGATGTCACATTGATCTAGCCGGTAACACCTCATATCACTTTGCGGCCTCACGCACGGTATCCCCACGGGTGTCGCCTTACCTTTGCCCGGGACCATTTGCGCCTTTTGGCTCACGTATATGATAGTGTCGCTAGCATCCATATGATAAGGAGCCCGGGCTGACATGACTAGTCGTAAACCCAAAGTGGCACAGACTTACAGGGACAGGCATCCATGACCCAGCTTCGAACGTGTCGGTCATCAGCAAGTGGGTCCGGGATGTAGCACTGGGCTAGCAGGACTCCGGTAAACCGGGCTGTAGCGGGCTAACAGGACTCCGGTACTCAATGCGTGACATTTCCCCGAAGGGACAGACACTGGAACGAAGAAGGACACATGCCGGCCAGCCTAAGTGTTCCAGAGCAGTAGCAAGCTACCATGGCTCAGCGGTAACACTAGGAGACATTTCCCGGTAAGAGAGGCTACTAAAGATAAACAACTAGATAGTCAGATCCCACACATACCAAGCATTTCAATCATACACACAATATGCTCGATATGTGCAAATACAACAAGGCATCACAACATGACTCTATGACACAAGTACTTTATTTAAGGCTCAGAGAGCCATACATAACATATACAAAGGTACGGGTCACACGACCCAGCATTCAAGTCATACAGTCATACAAACTAGCAGCGGAAGTAACTTGTCTGAGTACAGACAACTAGAAAAATAAAAGAGGCTTGGAAAGCCTAGCTATACTACGAGGTCCTTCACAAGCTCAGGATCACCACCTGGGCCTTAGCCTACTCATTGATGTCAACGTCTACGTAGAACCCATCAGAAGGGGTTGCAACGTCTTCTGTAAAAATGTAAATTATAGCAACATGAGTACAAAGGTACTCAGCAAGACTTACATCAGATCCTACATACATGCATATTATCAAGAAGGGTTGGTGGAGTTGTTGCAGCAAGCCAGCTTTGACTCTTGGCTAGGCTAACCTACGAGACACAAACTTGAAATGGTTTTGCGTACACCAGTCCACTACTCACGAAATCAATACACTATCGGGGATCCACCTCCGTCTTCCTACGGAAGAGCCATCCTCGGCACTCACACTTATCTTGAGGTTTTTAGTAGTTTCCATTTACTTGTCTATGAACTGTATAGGCAACCAAGTGGTCCTTTACCGCGGACGCGGCTATTCGAATAGATCATGATAACCCTGCAGGGGTGTACTTCTTCATACACGCTCTCACCACTTACCGTCGTTTACACGACATGTACTCGGCAACCTTCAAGCGGAAGCCCAACGTGGGTGTCGGCCACGACCTACCTAACCACCTAAGCCTCCAGTCCAGGTTTATCGCCTATCCAGGTTCCATCCGCAGGGAGTCCGGCCGAGGTTTCCCATACGGCCCCGAACGATGTGAACAGGGTTCCCGAGATACCTAACGGGTATTCGGTACACCCGGCCACGTACCTACCGCATCACAGCCCACCCTTACGGTCAGCGCTGTCCACGGCCTCCAGTAGGCTACAAACACCAGAAACTACTTGCAACTCCTGGACGGAGAACTAGGGTGAATAAGAAGCCGAGAGGGTCCATTGGTTTCGGGCCCAATGCATGGTAGTAGCTGATTCTTAAATCACACATACAGATCTCAGTGCTTAAGGTCGGCTTCAATGAAACAACCCACCATGTACTCCTACATGGCCTCTCATCGATACCTTTACCAAATCGTGTTCACCACACCACTCTCATTACCGACATAATCATTTCACTCTAGCCCATCACCCAGATGAACCAGACCTGACACGACTCTAAGCATAGCAGGCATAGCAAGGTAGGAACAACACATACATATGGCTCAATCAACTCCTACACATGCTAGTGGGTTTCATCTAGTTACTGTGGCAATGACAGGTCATGCAGAGGAAGTGGGTTCAACTACCGTAGCACACAGCAGTTTGAAACGCGTTGTCTTAATGCAGTAAAAGAGAGCAGGTGCGAGAACATGGGATTGTATCGATATGATCAAATGGTTGGTTGCTTGCCTGATGGTTCGATGCACTGATACGGTTCTTCGTTAGGGTAATCACGATACTCCTCGGAGGCAGAACCTGCCGCAAAGAACACCAATACACAACCATCACCAAACAATGTGCAACAATATGATGCATGCATGAAACATAGCAATATGAGTGTGTTGGGCTAATGCAACTAAGACCAGAAGGGTTTGAACCAATTTGAATCAAAGATTCAAATTTCAAACTCAAACATGGCCCTTTAAAGTGTTTTTCCTTGTTCTGCATTAAACATCAAGTTAACTTGTTTGGTCATGCATGAAAATAGTACAGATGGATAGATTGGATTTTTCTGATCATTTTTCATATATAATTTGTCTGATTTGGAGTTACAGAATAAAAGTTATGAATTTTTAAAGTTTAAACTATATTCTGGAATTTCCTATATTAGATTAATTCCAGAAAATCAATTATTGCGTCAGCCTGACGTCAGTGTGATGTCAGCAGGTCAACGGAACACGTCCGGGTCAAACCTGACAGTGGGTCCCGCGTGTCAGGGTGATTAAATTAATTAGAGTTTAATTAAAACTAAACCTGTTTAATTAACAGGGCTGGGCCCCACCTGTCATTGACTCAGGGGAGTCAACCAGGGCCCACCCATGGTCAAACCCGGGTCGGCTGCACCGGCGTTTAGCCGCCGGCGAGCCCGACGCGGCGGCGGAAGTGGTTTTGGCTGTTTCGGCCACCAAATGGGTCGCGGAGACCACCGGAGTGGAGCTGAGGACGAGCCGCAGCTCTTGGTGGAGTCCGTTGGGGTCGGGGTGGCCGGAGTTGGCGCCGGCGACGACTTTGGCGGCCACCGGGGTTCGGCTGAAGACGAACTTGACGCTAGAGGGGTCAGTGAGGCGCGGGGAGTAGCTAGCTAGGTGCTACGTGACACGGTGAGTATGATGGACACCGTGGAGTGGTCGGAGGGTGACCGGGAGCACGTCGGCGACGAGCTCCACGGCGGTGGGTGCGGTTGAGCTCCGGGAGGTCGCTACACGGCTCGGGAGCAAGCAAAGGAAGGGGGGAAAGATGGCTAAGCTCACAGTGAGTGCGACGAAGCCCTTGGTGCGGCCGGAGATGGACCGGAGCGACGACGGCGTTGAAGGGGATCTCCGGCGACGGCGGTTCGGGCGAGGTCGTTGCGGTGGACTCGGGCGTTGCGAGCGCTCGGGGCTCGGCTTGCTCGATGGAGTGGACATCGGCGGAGCTCCTGGACACGATGAGAGGACGCACGGGCGGCGGGGAGCACGGCTACGACGAAGGCACGGCGATGGTGGCGTCGGTCATGGCGGGGGGAGCGCGAGGGAGAGGAGCTGGAGAGAGGAGGGGTTGTCTGGGGGGTTCGGGGGAGCGAGGGAGGCCGATCCACGACGTCACCGGGCGAGGGGAGCGGCGAGGCGGCGAGCAGGTGCGTGGCGCACGCTGCGGTCGCCGTCGGGCACCTGCCTGCCTGCCTGGCCGGCAAGCAGCTCGCTGGAGCGGCGCTGGGCTGGGCCGGCAGGTGGGCCGGGTGCTGGGCGCCAGGTAAGTTTTTCCATTTTTTTCTATTTTTCTTTTTTTAATACTTCTGCAACTTTGTTGAATTAAATAAAATACTTAGGCAACTCCTAAAATCACCAAACTACTCCTGGTCCATAGTTGGATTATTTCCAACATGAAACATTTTAGTTTGGAGATATTTGAGCATTTAAATATTTTATATAATTTTAAATGCCCAAATTCAAATATTTATGATTTAATTCAAAAACCCTAAGATGGCCTAGGAAAATGTGCATCACTTTTGGCAGAGGTTCTGAACCAAGACAAAAATGATGGGCATTTTAGAAGGGCATTTCAGGTTCATTGAAAAAGTTTTTAGTAAACCCTAATTGGTTTCAGAGGGGACTGGGGGTTCTGTCATCCCCATTTCAGGTTTCTGATGAAAGAGTAAACATGATGCAACACTCTAATGCATGGCTAACTAGGATGTGACAAGAACAGGAAAGAAAACGAATCAAAAAAGAAGAAAAGAATCAGAACGATTAGAAGAAAACGATCCGAGGAAAAGAGACTCAGGGCAACCTCCGGCGGCGTGGCGTAGGGCGGCGGCGGCGCTAGGCAAGGTGCGTTGGCGGCGGCTTAGGGCGGCGGTGGCGCGGGTGTGGGGTGCGGTGGAGGG
>NW_021269527.1:6899-19881 GCF_002162155.2 Triticum dicoccoides
GGGGCTTGGGGTTTGATTTGATGATTTTAGAGGGGGGGGGGTGTTGGGGTATTTATATTGGGGAGGGGAGAGGGTTTCTTGGGGTAGGGGACAAGAAATAGAGTAGGAAAAGGAATCCTAAAAGAAAAAGGAAAACGGAACAAAGGAAAGGGGAGGGGCTAACCGGCCAGAGTCCAAGCCGGACTCGGCTTAGAGCGAGGCGGCGGCCTGGCTGGCGCCTGGCGCTGGCGCGCGGGAGGCTGGGGTGGCCGGCCGGCTGGGCCTTTGGCCCAGGCGGGTTTTTTTAAACTGGTTCGCGCGCAGAAAAACACGGAAAAGAAAATCTAAACGGGCTCCAAAATACTAAAGTAAATTTTTCCCCGACTCCAAAAAAATGAGCCGAACAAAATGAACTTTACTCCGGACCTAAAATGCAATTTTTTGAAAACGCGCATTTTTCCCTATCCAAATAAAACGCGAACAAAACTCCGGCAAAACCAAAATTGATCTATTTATTAAATCTTCATTTTTTCCTAAATTTGGGAAAGTCATATTATTCCCTCTCTTATATTTTTGATATCGGAAAAATAATTGATGATAAAATAAATAAATCAAATGACCCTCTTTTCAAAATTTGAGAAAACTCTCAAATATGAAAATAACGAAATCTCCAACTCTCTCCGAGGGTCCTTGAGTTGCGTGAAATTTCTAGGATCAACCAAAATGCAAGAAAAATATGCTATGCATGATGATCTAATGTATAACATTCCAAATTGAAAATTTGGGATGTTACAAACCTACCCCCCTTAAGATGAATCTCGCCCTCGAGATTCGGGTTGGCTAGAAAATAGGTGAGGGTGGTCCTTGAGCAAATCTTCTTCTCTCTCCCAGGTGGCTTCATCCTCTGAGTGATGGTTCCATTGAACTTTGCAAAACTTGATAACCTTGCTGCGAGTAACTCTGCTGGCATAATTGAGAATCTTGACTGGCTTCTCCTCGTATGTTAAGTCATCCTTCAACTGAATCCCTTCGAGTGGCACGGTATCTCTTAGCGGTACCTCTGCCATCTCGGCGTGACATTTCTTCAGCTGAGAAACATGGAATACATCATTAACTCCTGACAGTCCCTCTGGTAATTCCAATTTATAAGCGACTTCTCCCATGCGTTGCAAAATCTTATATGGTCCAACGAAACGCGGTGCTAACTTCCCCTTAACTCCAAAGCGCTTAACTTCTCGAAGTGGGGATACTCGAAGATAAACTCTGTCTCCGGTTTCGTAAACTGTCTCCTTGCATTTAGAACCTGTGTAGCTCTTCTGCCTGGACTGGGCTACCTTGAGCCTATCGCGAATCAACTTAACTTTCCGTTCAGACTCCTTAATCAAATTCGGTCCAAAGAATTGACGGTCTCCAACTTCGTCCCATGACAACGGTGTCCTGCACCTCCTTCCGTATAAAGCTTTGAAAGGTGCCCTCTTCAAACTGGTTTGGTAGCTGTTGTTATAAGAAAACTCCGCATACGGCAAGTTATCGTCCCAGCTAGATCCATAATCTAGTGCACAAGCTCTCAACATATCTTCCAAAATCTGATTGACTCTCTCAGTCTGTCCATCCGTCTGTGGGTGAAAAGCTGTGCTGAACTCTAGTATGGTACCCAAAGTTTCATGCAACTGATTCCAAAACTTTGAGGTAAATTGGGTTCCTCTATCTGATACAATACTCCTCGGAACTCCATGCAAACAAATGATCCTAGTCATGTATATCTTCGCCAACTTAGCGCTGGTGTAAGTGGTCTTAACTGGAATAAAATGTGCTACCTTCGTCAAATGATCAACTACTACCCATATCGAGTCATAGCCTGCTTTCGTCCTGGGTAGTCCTGTGATAAAAATCCATGCCTATCTTATCCCACTTCCATTCGGGTATCGGCAATGGTTGTAACAATCCTGCTAGTTTCTGATGCTCTGCCTTTACTCTTTGACATACGTCACAAACTGCTACATATGCTGCAATATCCTTCTTCATTGCGGTCCACCAGAATGTTTCCTTTAAATCCAAATACATCTTGGTATTCCCTGGGTGAATCGAATACGGTGAATCATGTGCCTCTTGCAAAATCAACTTCCTGATCTCCGGGTCATTTGGCACATAAACACGGTCTTCAAACCATAGGGTGTCGTGCTCATCCTCACGAAATCCCTTTGCTTTTCCTTCGCTCAATTTCTCTTTTATAGCAGCAATCTCCTTGTCAGATTTCTGAGCTTCTCTGATCTTATCCATCAATGTTGACTGAATCTCCAATGCTGCTACATAGCCTTTCGGAACTATTTCCAAACATAGCTCACGAAGGTTTTCTGCTAACTCCTTTGGTACTTCTCCCGTCACTAGGGTGTTGACATGGCTCTTACGGCTCAATGCATCAGCTGCTACAATAGCTTTTCCGGGGTGGTAATGCAATCTCATATCATTATCCTTGATGAGCTCCAACCATCTCCTTTGTCTGAGGTTCAACTCCTTCTGCGTGAAAATGTACTTCAAACTCTTATGATCCGTGTACACCTCACGATGATTTCCAATGAGGAAATGTCTCCACGTCTTCAATGAATGCACTACGGCTGCTAACTCCAAATCATGCGTGGCATAATTCAACTCATGAGGCTTCAGTTGTCGTGAAGCATACGAAACAACTCTTCCTTCCTGCATAAGCACTGCTCCAAGTCCTCGACGTGAAGCGTCGCAATACACCTCATAATCCTTGGTTTGATCTGGCAAAATCAATACTAGTGAGGTAACCAAACGTTTCTTCAATTCCTGGAAACTAGCCTCACACTCCTCAGTCCATTTGAACTTAGTATCCTTCTTCAACAATTCAGTCATAGGCTTTGCAATCTTTGAGAAATTCTCAATGAATCTCCGGTAGTATCCTGCGAGTCCAAGAAAACTCCGGATCTCTCCAACTGTTGTTGGTGCTTCCCATTCGGTTACGGTCTCAACCTTTGTGGGGTCAACTGCTATACCCTCTCCGGATATAACGTGTCCGAGGAATCCAACTTCCTTCAACCAAAACTCACATTTGCTGAATTTGGCATATAACTGATGTTCCCTTAGTTTCTTCAAAACCAAACGCAAATGTTCCTTATGCTCCTCTTCATTCTTTGAATAAACTAGGATGTCATCAATGAACACTACGACGAACTTATCCAAAAACTCCATAAACACTTTGTTCATCAGGTTCATAAAATAGGCAGGTGCGTTAGTCAATCCAAATGACATAACGGTATTACTCATATAGTCCATATCTTGTGGTGAATGCTTTCTTAGGTATATCCTGTTCTCGAATCTTCAATTGATGGTACCCTGACCGCAAATTGATCTTGGAAAACACTTTAGCTCCTTGCAACCGATCAAACAGATCGTTGATCATTGGCAGTGGGTACTTGTTCTTGATGGTTACTTCATTCAATCCTCGATAATCTACAACCATCCTTAATGATCCATCCTTCTTTTCCACTAGAAGTACGGGTGATCCCCAAGGCGAAGAACTTGGGCGAATGTAACCTTTACCCAATAACTCCTTAATCTGATTCTTAATTTCCACCAAATCCTTTGCTGGCATCCGGTACGGTCGCTTCGATATTGGGCCTGTACCTGGCAATAACTCAATCAAAAACTCAATGTCTCTATCTAGTGGCATGCCTGGTAATTCCTCAGGAAATACAACAGGAAAATCCTTTACCACTAGTACTTCTTCTTGCACAACTCCTGTTAAGCAGTTCACTTGTGTCCTGTTTGGCACATGCCGGGATACATACTTGATCCTTCTTCCTTCTGGTGTGGTAAGCAAAATTGTCTTACTAGCACAATCGATGTTTCCTCCATACATCGACAACCAATCCATGCCTAATATCACATCCAATCCTTGAGATTTCCAGAATAATTAAATCCGTTGGGAAAACATGCCTTCCTATACTTAATGGCACTTGAAAACATCCTTGTCTGGCCATGTACTCTGCTCCTGGCGAGCTTACTAGCATTGGTGTCCTAAGAGCTTGGGTTGGAGGCATCTGAGGGTTTAGAAAAGACAAGAATTAAGAATAGAGTGAGGTCTAAAGGGAAAACACTACCCCAATGCACATGAGCAAATGCACACAAAATCACTCATTCAATCAAACAAGGGCTTACAATTGGTCTCAAACTATCGCGAAAGTGCTCGACTATAATGTTTACATGGGGGAATACTACTACTATCTGGTGGTCATCTAGAAATTTGAACCGGTGGAAGACTCCATGATATCTGCTCCAGCTTCGTCTTCAAAGTTGGTTCACTTGGATCCGAATCGGTGTCGTCGATGATGATGTAGTTGTCCGGACATGCGACGTACTCGTCTTCCTCCGTGGATACTAACTTCCTCTTGAGTTCTTCAATCTCTTGCTTAAGATTGCCATTGTGTCTTGCTAGAGCTACGATCTCGTCCATGTAGTCCTTGCGTGTAGACTTCAGTTCTCCTTCTAGCTCGATGATCCTTGCCTTCGCATTCTTCAACTCTATCATATCATTGCACATCTGGTTCTCGTGGCAGCGAATGTGCTGGTTTAACTCCTGGATGAAAGATGCAATGGATCTATCCTTCTTGGTGCTGACTAACTCCCATTGTTCATCTCGGCGTCCGCAAATCTGGTAGATAGTGTCCTTGAGGTCTTCTTGGTAAACTTCTTCAATGCGTCCTATGGTGATATGGGCTGCCATGCTCTTTCCCAGACTCCAGGTTGGTGCATTGAAAACACTATCTATAGGCTTCGTGATTGGCGCGAATGTTCTTCCCGGAACATGAGCTTGAATCTTCCAGCGCTTCTCTTTAGGCAGAGTGGCGTTGAAGGTTCCCGTGAAGCTTGGTAATCCAATGTTCAGGTACTTGGTGACTTCCTTCAGGTGAAATCCAAATGGTGTGCCTTCATCCGGTTGAGCGTACTTAATCTTCGCGTTCGTCATCCTAAAAGGGTAGAAAAGATGAGGAGTTAGAAAATGAGGAGAGAATAGTGATCTATGGCTTTAACTTAGTGGTCGTGCCCTACAGTCAACCTCGCTCTCATACCATCTCTGTCGCGACCCGACCCGAATGGATCAAGTGCTCTATGCTCAGGTGTCATCCCTGGATCAGTAATGCTGACACCACACAGTACATCGAAGGATTTATAGCAGAGTGGCAATCACACATTTATTACATCGTTGTCTCAAAGAGAACTTATTACAATAAAATGGCTTAAGGCCATCTAGTGTCGATAACAGCGGAAGACTTGGAAGATAAATGGGTCCATCAACTCCAACGGCATCACTGAGTATAGAACCACGACCTAAAAGCACCTTACTCGTCGTCTGAAAAGTCTGCAACATGAAAGTTGCAGCCCGAAAACGGGTCAGCACATGGAATATGCTGGCAATGTAACACATAGAGAGTAATGGAATGTAACAGCTATACTATATGCATATATGGCTGGTGGAAAGCTCTATGGTTACAGTTTTGCGTAAAGCCAGTTTTTCCCTACTGCAAAGGAATAAATTTATTTAACTATCATGGTGGTTGTGAAACATTGAGAATGGTTGACAGCATTCTCAATCCCAATTAAGTGAACAATTAAAACCCAACAACATTAATTAGAAGTAACATGTTGAGATTTACATGATATTCAAGGACTAGATACTCAAGTTGTCCATAACCAGGGACACGGCTAATCATGATTAGTTTGTACACTCTGCAGAGGTTTGCGCACTTTTCCCCACAAGACTCGATCACCTCCGTTGGATTTCTCGCACTACATGGTGTTTGAGAAACGGATGACCGAGACACAGTCTTTCAGAAGAGCTAGCACCTTACGATGGATAGACCGATACACCTACTTTCCCCTACATCTGCTAGTCTACCCTGTAAGAGTTCGCACGACTTAATAAACTATGCCAGAGCCCATAATGGCTTGTGGCTGCACACGGAAGTTTCTAGCATGAATTATCTTATGATCCCTTTGAGCCTGGGTGGCGGTCCGAAAAAAAACAGGCAAGTCCTGATAGACATCAGGTGCCTCAATCCACCCAGATGTGTGTTTAAGTTACCACCTTAGATAAACCATTAAAATTATCAACTCACGTCTGTCATGGATATCACTCACCCAATCCACGTCTACTAGCATAGCATGGCATAATAAGCAAACGTAGAAGTAACTCCCAAAGGTTTCATAGTAATACATGTGATAGGTACTACCTCATCTACTTCCCATCCCACAATTTAATTAGATCCCATGCAATGTGAGAGGATTGATCTAATGCAATAAAACATGGGTTGTAGAAAAGGTATGATCAAAGTGTTACTTGCCTTCCTGATGATCCGTGAGACCTAGGGTTTCGAAGTAACAAGCGGCGCAATCCGGGTGATCTATCCCAGACAAACAACAAGCACACAATAAGTACTCATCTAATGCACAGGTAAAACTCGAACAAGAGATCGAACCAGAAAGTTCAACTTAAGAACTCCGGTTGCAAAGAAAGAACGAACCGAACAAAGAACCGGAAAACAAACGGTGGAAGAAAACAACTCGGTTCTAGCAAGTTGAAACTAGGTCAAATTTTACCATAGCAAAAACTTGTTTAAGTTGATTAGACGGAACGGCGGTTTTGAAATGAAACTCCAGGTGCTTGAATCACCTGATTCTGATGAACGAGCGAGAAGAAAGACTAGAACGAAGATCGGATTTGAGATCGCGATCGGAAAGAACGCGGAATAAATCCGACGAAAAGAAAGAGATGAACGGTTAAACGAACGGACGTTCGTTAACCTAGAAGAATCCGGTGATCACATTCGTTAGGACGAACGGTCCGGCGAACGGTCCAAAGGCAACTAAACCGGAAAAGAAAACGAATCCGATCTAGGGTTTCGGAGAAGAAAACCGAAATGAAAAACCGATCTAGAAAACCGGAACGGTTTAGAGAAGAACCGGAAAGAAAATGAATCGGAAAAGAAGAAAAGAATCGGAATGATTAGAAGAAAACGATCCGAGGAAAAGAGACTCGGGGCAACCTCCGGCGGCGTGGCGTAGGGCGGCGGCGGCGCTAGGCAAGGTGCGGCGGCGGCGGCTTAGGGCGGCGGTGGCGCGGGTGTGGGGTGCGGTGGAGGGCTTGGGGCTTGGGGCTTGGGGTTTGATTTGATGATTTTAGAGGGGGGGGTGTTGGGGTATTTATATTGGGGAGGGGAGAGGGTTTCTTGGGGTAGGGGACAAGAAATAGAGTAGGAAAAGGAATCCTAAAAGAAAAAGGAAAACGGAACAAAGGAAAGGGGAGGGGCTAACCGGCCAGAGTCCAAGCCGGACTCGGCTTAGAGCGAGGCGGCGGCCTGGCTGGCGCCTGGCGCTGGCGCGCGGGAGGCTGGGGTGGCCGGCCGGCTGGGCCTTTGGCCTAGGCGGGGCGCTGTCCTTTTTTTTTAAAACTGGTTCGCGCGCAGAAAAACACGGAAAAGAAAATCTAAATGGGCTCCAAAGTACTAAAGTAAATTTTTCCCCGACTCCAAAAAAATGAGCCGAACAAAATGAACTTTACTCCGGACCTAAAATGCAATTTTTTGAAAACACGCATTTTTCCCTATCCAAATAAAACGCGAACAAAACTCCGGCAAAACCAAAATTGATCTATTTATTAAATCTTCATTTTTTTCCTAAATTTGGGAAAGTCATATTATTCCCTCTCTTATATTTTTGATATCTGAAAAATAATTGAAGATAAAATAAATAAATCAAATGATCGTCTTTTCAAAATTTGAGAAAACTCTCAAATATGAAAATAATGAAATCTCCAACTCTCTCCAAGGGTCCTTGAGTTGCGTGAAATTTCTAGGATCAACCAAAATGCAAGAAAAATATGCTATGCATGATGATCTAATGTATAACATTCCAAATTGAAAATTTGGGATGTTACATTATTTTACCCCCCGGGCCAGTGCTTCTCTAAGTGTTGGTCCGAACCAGAGCACCGTGCGGGACCATCCCTTGGCAACTTGGGTTATGTTGGTACCTATACGCTTAGCTTATCCGGTGTTGCCCTGAGAATGAGATATGTGCAGCTCCTATCGGGATGTCGGCACATAAGGCAGTCTTGCTGGTCTTGTTTTACCATTGTAGAAATGTCTTGTAACTGAGAGTCCGAGATTGATCGGGTCTTCTCGGGAGAAGGAATATCCTTCATTGACCGTGAGAGCTTGTGATGGGCTAAGTTGGGACACCCCTGTAGGGTTTGAAGTTTCGAAAGCCGTGCCCGCAGTTATGGGCAGATGGGAATTTTTTAATATCCGGTTGTAGAGAACTTGACACTTGACTTAATTAAAATGCATCAACCGTGTGTGTAGCCGTGATGGTCTCTTCTCGGCGGAGTCCGGGAAGTGAACACGGTTCTTGTGTTATGCTTGAACGTAAGTAGTTTCAGGATCACTTCTTGATCGCTTCTAGCTTCTCGACAGTTGCATTGCTTCTCTTCTCGCTCTTATTTGCGTAACTTAGCCACCATATATGCTTAGTGCTTGCTGCAGCTCCACCTCACTACCCTTTCCTACCCATAAGCTTAAATAGTCTTAATCTCGCGGGTGTGAGATTGCTGAGTCCTCGTGACTCACAGATACTTCCAAACAGTTGCAGGTGCCGATGATACCAGTGCAGATGATGCAACTGAGCTGAAGTGGGAGCTCGATGAAGATCATTTTGTTACTATGTTTCTTCTCCGGATGATCAGTAGTGGAGCCCATTTGGTGCGATTGGGGATCTAGCATTTGTGGTTGTCTTTCTTATTTTGGGTTCCGTAGTCGGACCTTGTTTGCATTCTGGATGATGTATGATCTATTTATGTATTGTGTGAAGTGGCGATTGTAAGCCGACCCGTGCGTGGGAGGCGACGGTGAAGTTAGGGAGTCAGCAGGTAAGGAGAGGAAGAGAAACAAAAGGAGTCCATGTGGGAGAGGGTGAGGTTTACTTAATCAAACGGCTACATAGATAGCTTGAAGGTAGACCGGATAGATGTTATTCCGACAAATTCTCTAGGATTAACGCGAGTCCTCGAAAGGAGCCTCTAGTTAGTACTCCTTCCATTCCAAAATAGATGACTCAACTTTGTATAAAGTTAGTACAAAGTTGAGTCATCTATTTTGGAACTGAGGGAGTAACTCTTAAGATAGCGGTGCTATATTACTGTGTTGCAACTTAGCAATAAATCAATTTTAATCGACTGCCTTGACTCTTGTTGGATCTGTCAGACATCGAATGCTTCCAGGCCTGGTTGTGACCATCTGTCTGAGAACTGGTTGTTTACACCCGCGGAGCTAAATAGTTCTCACTACATGTCAGTTTGTATAGAGGACAGCTCCAGAAGTCAAGGTCTGTATATATTTCCAGCTTGGGTAATAACTGTTTGCTTACCTTGTCCTTTCAGTTGCTTCATTGTTGCTGTATATGTCAGGTCCTGAAGACAGTCCAGCATCAGTAGGATTGAAAGTATGGAAGACCGTGCCATTTGTTGAAGATACACTCGTCTCTGGAACAGAAGCTGTAAAACTTATTGCCTGACTACTGAAACATTGTTGTGAAACACACTTGGTCCAGCACCAATAGGTTTTGGTCTCTGCCCACTGAAACGTCATTTTTCCTGTGTTGGCTCTCTTCTCTTGGTGGAAACATTGTTGGTCTGAGCTGCCATTCAATGGCTGGCATTACATTACCGTATGTATCTTCAGAGTTTGTTTGCACAACAATGGCTGGTATTTTTATCAAGGAAAGCACACTCTTAATCTATCTAGAATGTTATATGGGATGCAATACACTTGAGGTGGTTCTCAGCCACAAATGACGGTCGACAGTCAAGGGGAATGTACTAGGCTTCCTGGAACAATTTAGCTCGTTCTTCAATCTCTAGGACGATGTGACCGCAATAACATCCTCTCCTGCAACAATTCAAGTTCTTTGCCACTGAGCAGTCGTCAACCCACCAAATCACGCATACCAGATCGCCCACACTGTCAAGCACTTTCACCCTATTCATGTTTCAAGTGATCAATCAGAGTAAAAGGTCATTCCAGTTTATGGGGTTCTCGCCGGTTCTGCAATAGTTTGGTCACGTACTCGTCAGCCACAGCCCATACGCACACTGACATTGTGCACTCCAGACGGGAATGCCTTACCCTTGAGGAATCCATGTGACCGTGTATCTTGCATCTCGTGTAACATGCATTCCTATGAACTACTTCCTCCGTATCGATGCATTAGTCATTTTACGAAAACCATATAGTCTCAAAACACTCAGGGGTGGTGCATTAACTCTCACCTTATTTCTTATTTCTTGACATGAATAAATGAATCAACCAATAAGAGATGTAGGGCGTGTATGTTTTTAATGAGTTGAGACTACCTACCACGGCATGCAGTGGTTAATTCATTGCATGCAATGGTATTAATTAGCTAATGAACATTACGCTCTCTTGTTTTCCCTTCGTTTTGGTCCTGATGCACAATGTAAGATGACTTAGACTACCCATAGTGGGGAGTAACTTTAGTAACATGCATATGTTACTAGTCTATGTTACTACCTGCATAACGAGGAGTAACATATGTATGGTGTCATGCAATACTCCATTTATTAGGTTATAGACTCATCTTGTTTTGGTATGTGTGATGTTACTCATAGTATGAATAACAAACAATGTTACCATATGCCTCTTTTTCCTCATTAATTTCTTGCCACATCATCTATCATCTATTTTACCTAGTTATGTGTGATGTTATCATCTACTTTACTCTCACTATGGAGTACGGAGGGAGTAGCATGATTTTGCCGTGAGGAGTGAGTGCTTGGCAAGCCGCCACAAAAATACCCTGATCTTTGACGGCACTAGGACTCTCCAAAGAGATGTCCAGTTTTTCTCCAACTGTCTTGTTGGAGTTCGACGCTCTACCTTCCAGCCACGCCTCCCATCTTCCCTTGGTGCAAGCGACCATGATGAGAACACTTGTTTGCAAATAGTTTTACTTGTTTTAAGTACCACTTTATGTATTACCTTTAACAAATTTTCCACGGCAATGCGCAGGGATCATTTAATAGTATACAAACAGGTACCCCGATAGAAAAAAGATACGTGGGCTCAATCAGTAGCGGAGAGCGGCATGGAAGTAAGATGAGGCCAATTGATAAGCCAAAATAATAGCACTGGCAAAATAATAAAAAAAATTGTCTCACATGGGCCAACAATTACAGATTTATTAGGCCTCGTAAGCGGGTTGCGCCGTCCCTTCAGAAGCTCCCCTCGTGAGTTCAACCTTATTTTTTCTGAGATACAGGTCCATTAATGTACATGTCCAGTGTCTTATACTAGTGTGATATATAGAATTCAATGCATATTTCCAAAGTGCGATGCAATATTGTAGCAATTTGCGGTTAATGTTGTAGCTTGTAGATGTGCAACTAATGTATACATTTATTTTTTGATGCAGTACCATATCTTAAAAAGTTAATATAATTAATCTAATGTTGTAGCCCGTAGATGTGCAATTAATGTACACATTCCTTTTTTGATGCAGTAATATATCTTCAAGATATATATAATTAATGTAATGTTGTACGCCCGTAGATGTGCAATTAATGTACACATTCATTTTTTTGATGCAATACCATATCTTCAAGATATATATAATAATGTATTGTTGTAGCGTGTAGATATGCAACTAAAGTACACATTCATTCTTTTCATGCAGTGCCATATCTTCGAGATATATCATATATACAACTAATGTGTGTAAAACGTGTCGATATGAAGTTAATGTACACATTTATTGTTTGATGCTATTTCATATCTTAAAGGTCTAGCCTGTAGATATAAAGTTAATGTACACATTCATTATTTGATACAATATCGTATCTTCAAGATATAGAACTAATGTATGATGTAGCCTCTAGATGTATAACTAATGTATACATTAATTGTCTAACATGGTGCTATATCTTCGTGATACACAACTGATGTATGTGTCTGTATCATCATCTCAAAGAAGGCTATATATACCAAGACATAGCTAGCGAAGTCATGTATCCCACACATTCATGGAAGCCACACAAATCCTATATTGTACGATTCTAATATCAAAGGGATAGAGAAGGCTCTAGTGTAGGAGATACAAAAGCCATAGCCATGCGAAACTCATGTGCTTATGTTTCATCATCCTCACTATTGCGGTAGCCGTGTCGGCTGACGAATGTGAGGGTGACCGACAGGCCATGATCAAGGAGTGTGCTAAGTATCAAAAATGGCCAGCAAACCTGAAGCTAGATCCGTCGAACGCATGCTGCGCCGTGTGGCAGAAGGCAAACATCCCATGCCTTTGTGCTGGTGTCACCACGGAGAAAGAGAAGATATGGTGTATGGAGAAGATTGCCTATGTTGCCAATTTCTGCAAGAAGCCATTCCCACACGGCTACAAGTGCGGAAGTAAGTGAAATATATTAAGGGAATCACGATGATCGGCATTTCATACATGCAGTTTTGATATTTATTATTCTTTGGAGTCACACAACTTTGATTTTAGTTATGCATTTTATATGTTTCTTGCGCTATTCTGATCATATGTTGGGTCAAATTGAATGGTCTTGCAGGTTACACATTTCCTCCTCTGGCGTAGTGATTCTAGTTTAGCCGCGGGAGGAGAAGCATTGGCTTTTACATTACATGTGTGTGGCCTCACAAGAGCTTCCCTTTCACATTTGTAATTCGTGAGGTTTTACTCATAATAGTTTATGTTAATCACTCTGTATGAGAACGTTTGTGAAACTAATAAAGTCTTCTCCTCAAATTGTCTAAATTATGTTTGTTCATACACAATATTTTTGGTTCTATTTACGGCTCATTGCAGGTGAAGGGATCAAGGATATTAGAAGAAATTACTGTTGTTAAAGCAACAACTTTCATGTGCTTTTTATATCCAAAGTTAATGG
>NW_021269528.1:0-1084 GCF_002162155.2 Triticum dicoccoides
GCATTTATGTGTCTGTCGTCAACACTCACAGTTTTGGCCAATTCTGACATGTTTCGTGGACTATTACTCACGGTTTTGGGGTCCCGAAGTGATTTCCATAGTTGTTGAACTCCAAGGTGTGCTTACGTGTTGGTCATCAACACTCGCAGTTTTGGCCGATTCTGGCCCGTTTCATGGACTATTACTCACCGTTTTGGGGTCCCAAAGCGATTTCCATGGTTGTCGAATTCCAAGGTGCGCTTACGTGTCGGTCATCAACAATCACAGTTTGGGCCGATTCTGGCCCGTTTCTTGGACTATTACTCTATTTTGGGGTCTTGGAGTCATTTCGATGATTGACGAACCCTTGGTGCGTTTACGTGTCGGTCATCAACACTCACATATTTTGCCGAATCGTGTCCGTTTCGTGCACTATTAATCAATGCTTTGGAGACCCAGAGGGATTTCCACCATTGATGAACCCCGGGGTGCATTTATGTGCCTGTCGTCAACACTCACAGTTTTGGCCAATTCTGACATGTTTCGTGGACTATTACTCACGGTTTTGGGGTCCCGAAGTGATTTCCATAGTTGTTGAACTCCAAGGTGTGCTTACGTGTTGGTCATCAACACTCGCAGTTTTGGCCGATTCTGGCCCGTTTCATGGACTATTACTCACCATTTTGGGGTCCCAAAGCGATTTCCATGGTTGTCGAACTCCAAGGTGCGCTTACGTGTCGGTCATCAACAATCACAGTTTGGGCCGATTCTGGCCCGTTTCTTGGACTACTACTCTATTTTGGGGTCTCAGAGTCATTTCCATGATTGACGAACCCCAGGGTGCGTTTACGTGTCGGTCATCAACACTCACATATTTGGCCGAATCGTGTCCGTTTCGTGCACTATTACTCAATGTTTTGGAGACCCAGAGGGATTTCCACCATTGATGAACCCCGGGGTGCATTTATGTGTCTGTCGTCAACACTCACAGTTTTGGCCAATTCTGACATGTTTCGTGGACTATTACTCACGGTTTTGGGGTCCCGAAGTGATTTCCATAGTTGTTGAACTCCAAGGTGTGCTTACGTGTTGGTCATCAACACTC
>NW_021269529.1:0-1164 GCF_002162155.2 Triticum dicoccoides
TCCAGGTACGGAGGGATGGGACCCAAGGGCCAAAAGCTGGTGGTACGGGCATGGGGGAACGCTGAACCCGGAGACAGGGGACTGTGTTTACCGGGGCAAAATAATTAAACCCACCCAAGCCCTTATTGACGCAATGAGGGATGCTCAAGAGGGGAAGATCAAGTTCAACAGAGAGAACGACGCGCTGACAAAAGCCCTCGGGAATCCTGAACACGGAGGACGTGTACGAGGCATGGGGCACATTCCGTGGAAAATAGGGTTCCCCCAGAACGATGACCCGTACGGTTACAGAAGCCGGAAGAGAAAGATGGATCGGGAAGCAGATGTTGTGGCGCGGTTGGCATCGGAAATGGATGTGATGAAGAAAACCGTGAGTGTACTAGTAGCCGAACGAGATGCAGCTCGGGCGCAGCATGAAGATCATCCAGCGGATCTTAGAAGCCAGCAGCGGAGAAGCAGTGTGGCTTCCACGGAGGCCCCACCGGCTGGTGCAGATGCACCGACGATCGAAATTACTGCACCGGAGCCTCTGGTGGTCGAAATTACTGCACCGGAGCCTCTGGTGGTCGAAATTACTGCACCGGAGCCTCCTCACTACCCCGTGGACGATATAAAGGAGATGAAAGAATGTCATCTGTATTATCCTATCGGGAACATGTCCGTGAAGGTAGCCATCGGTAGTGCTTTACCATGTTTACTTGGAGCACTCCACCACAACACCCCCATTCAAGATGGCTATGCTCGTGTCATGGTGGAGGACATAGTCCAAGGGTTTGAGGACCTGGAGATTGACATTGCTACACCTGAAGGGGAGAAAAGACTTGGAGATGTCAAGCGCCATTTCATTCTATGGCAAAAGAAGTTTATCAAGTTTCCAGGCGAGGCGCCAAGGACAACAAGTCCACCCCCCTACGGTGGTGGCGGTTCACCTACACCTCCGTCACGTCAGCCGACGCCCCCCAGTCCACAACGTCCGGCGGGTGATCAGACGCCGCCCCCCAGTCCTCGTCCGGCGGGTGATCAGACGCCGCCCCCCAATCCACCTCCGGCAAAGAAGCAGAAGCAGTCCTGGATTATTAACCCGGACCCTTATGTACCTAAGACCACAAAGGTACCAGAGCCATCATTGAAGCCTCTCCCCACAAGGCCTTGGGAACGTAGTGC
>NW_021269530.1:0-1854 GCF_002162155.2 Triticum dicoccoides
TCAATCCGTTTGGCAGCCAGAGAAGCACACATAGCACCTGGCCTGTGTTTGTGTGGATGTACAACCTTCCCCCCTGGTTGTGCATGAAGAGGAAGTACATTCACATGAGTATGCTAATTGAAGGGCCGAAACAACCAGGGAACGACATCAATCTGTATCTGGGGCTGCTGAAAGAGGAGCTTGACACGCTGTGGAAAACGCCAGCCAATACGTGGGACGCCGCAGAGAAAGAATATTTCCCTATGAGAGCCGCACTGCTCACGACGGTGCACGACTATCTCGGTTACGGATATCTCGCGGGGCAGGTAGTCCACGGATTTTCTGGATGCGTAAGGTGCATGGATGACACAACGTATCGCCAGCTAGATAGAGATCCCGGGTCTTCGAAAACCGTGTTCATGGGACATCGAAGGTGGCTTCGCGATGATGACCCATGGAGGAAACGCAAGGATCTGTTCGATGGTGAAACCGAACCCCGAAAACGCCCGTGTACGAGGAGCGGCGAGGAAATAGACAAGCTGTTGAAAAATTGGAAAGACTGCCCACTGCCGGGAAAGAAGCGAAAGGCGCCAGAGCCGCTACTGAAGGTATGGAAAACGAGGTCTGTTTTCTGGGACTTGCCGTACTGGAAGATCCACCATGTGCCTCACAGCCTTGATGTCATGCATATCACGAAGAACGTGTGCGAGAGTCTGCTTGGTACCCTGCTCAACATGCCAGAGAGGACCAAAGATGGGCCGAAAGCAAGGGCAGACTTGAAATCAATGGGCATCAGGCAGGAGCTTCACGCTAATGATGATGATGATGATGATGATGAGGCGAAGCAGCACACGGAAAGTCGTCGCAAAGGCAAAAAGGCCAAGAAGACCGGAAATGACTACCCTCCCGCGTGCTTCACTCTAAGTCAGGAGGAGATCGAGCAGTTTTTCACCTGCCTCCTAGGAGTAAAACTTCCTTACGGTTACGCGGGGAAGATAATCAGATACCTAGACCCAGCGAAGCAGAAGTTCAGCGGGATGAAGTCTCACGACTGTCACGTGCTGATGACGCAGATACTTCCAGTTGCAATCCATGGGATCATGGACGCGCACGTCCGTGAAACGCTATTTGGCCTATGCAACTTTTTCGACGTCATCTCTCGGAAGTCGATTGGCGTGAGGCAACTCAGAAGGCTATAGGAAGAGATCGTGGTGATACTATGCGAGCTTGAGATGTACTTCCCGCCCGCATTCTTCGACGTTATGGTGCATCTGCTGGTCCATATAGTGGAGGATATCATCCAACTCGGGCCGACGTTCCTGCACAGCATGATGCCGTTCGAAAGGATGAATGGTGTCATCAAAGGATACGTTCGCAACATGTCACGTCCAGAGGGAAGCATAGCCAGGGGCTTTCTGACCGAAGAGTGCATCTCCTACTGCATGAATTATCTAGGCATCGAGAACCCCGTTGGTCTGCCCGTCAATAGGCACCTCGGCAGGCTCGCTGGATGGGGTCACCATGAGGGTCGCCGCGAAATGCATGTCGACTTCGAGGGTCGACTCGCCGACTTTGAAAGAGCAAACCTAGTCGCGCTACAACACATAGACGTGGTCGATCCTTGGGTGGTAGAGCACAAAACCTTTATTAAGAAGACGTACAATGACCGAGGCCAACAGAGGACGGACGGAGATATACTCAAAGAGCACAACTCATGTTTCACGCGTTGGTTCAAGCAGAAGCTTCTGTCGTACCCTTTACATGAGGATTCTTCCGCGGAAGAACAACTCATATTCGCCTTGTCACAGGGCGCCGAGCACAACCTGATGACCTATGAGGTGTACGATATCAACGGCTACACATTCTACACCGAGG
>NW_021269531.1:0-1586 GCF_002162155.2 Triticum dicoccoides
CTTCTCCATAGCTCGTAGGTTCATTGTTGTCTAGCAACATGACCTTCAAGACAGGATCACCTTACCACTCCAAAGTAGTACGTGTCCTTGTCGTCCTACGAGGTTTGGTAGTGACTTGATCCGAAGTTTCATGATCAATATCATAAGCTTCCACTTCAATTGGTGTAGGTGCCACAGGAACAACTTCCTGTGCCCTGCCACACACTAGTTGAAGAGACGGTTCAATAACCTCATCAAGTCTCCACCATCCTCCCACTCAACTCTTTCGAGAGAAACCTTTCCTCGAGAAAGGACCCGATTCAAGAAACAATCCATATTGCTTTTGGATCTGAATTAGGAGGTATACCCAACTGTTTTGGGTGTCCTATGAAGATGCATTTTATCCGCTTTGGGTTCGAGCTTAATCCTGAAACTTTTTCACATAAGCGTCGCAGCCCCAAACCTTTAAGAAACGACAACTTAGGTTTCTCTAAACCATAATTCATACGGTGTCATCTCAACGGAATTACGTGGTGCCCTATTTAAAGTGAATGTGGTTGTCTCTAATGCCTAACCCATGAACAATAGTGGTAATTCGATAAGAGACATCATGGTACGCACCATATCCAATAGGGTGCAACTATGATGTTCGGACACACCATCACACTATGGTGTTCCAGGCGGTATTAATTGCGAAACAATTTCCACAATGTCTTTAATTGTGTGCCAAAACTCGTAACTCAGATATTCATCTCTATGATCATATTATAGACATTTTATCCTCTTGTCACAATGATCTTCTACTTCACTCTGAAATTACTTGAACCATTCAATAATTCAGACTTGTGTTTCATCAAGTAAATATTCTCAACATCTACTCGAATCATCTGTGAAGTAAGAACATAATGATATTCACTGCATGCCTCAGCACTCATTCGACTGCACACATCAAAATGTGTTACTTCCAACAAGTTGCTATCTTGTTCCATCTTATTGAAACCGAGGCTTTTCAGTCATCTTGCCTATGTGGTATGATTTGCATATCTCAAGTGATTCAAAGTCAAGTGAGTCTGAACGGTCCATTTGCATGGAGTTTCTTCATGCATATACACCAATAGACATGGTTCGCATGTCTCAAACTTTTCAAAAACGAGTGAGTCCAAAGATCCATCAACATGGAGCTTCTTCATGCGTTTTATACCAATATGACTTACATAGCAGTGCCACAAGTAAGTGGTACTATCATTACTATCTTATATCTTTTGGCATGAAAATGTGTATCCCTACGATCAAGGTTCAATAAACCATTCCTATAGGTGCAAGAGCACTTATTCAGGTTTAATACTAATCTTGATGGTAGAGGGAGCGTGCGATGCTTGATCATATCAACCTTGGAAACACTTCCAACATATATCGTCAGCTCACCTTTAGCTAGTCTCCGTTTATTCCGTAGCTTTTATTTCGAGTTACTAACACTTAGCAACCGAACCGGTATCCAATACCCTGGTGCTACTAGGAGTACTAGTAAAGTACACATTAACATAATGTATATCCAATATACTTCTATCGACCTTGCCAGCCTTCTCATCTACCAAGTATCTAGGGTA
>NW_021269532.1:0-877 GCF_002162155.2 Triticum dicoccoides
GCATTTATGTGTCTGTCGTCAACACTCACAGTTTTGGCCAATTCTGACATGTTTCGTGGACTATTACTCACGGTTTTGGGGTCCCGAAGTGATTTCCATAGTTGTTGAACTCCAAGGTGTGCTTACGTGTTGGTCATCAACACTCGCAGTTTTGGCCGATTCTGGCCCGTTTCATGGACTATTACTCACCGTTTTGGGGTCCCAAAGCGATTTCCTTGGTTGTCGAACTCCAAGGTGCGCTTACGTGTCGGTCATCAACAATCACAGTTTGGGCCGATTCTGGCCCGTTTCTTGGACTACTACTCTATTTTGGGGTCTCAGAGTCATTTCCATGATTGACGAACCCCAGGGTGCGTTTACGTGTCGGTCATCGACACTCACATATTTGGCCGAATCGTGTCCGTTTCGTGCACTATTACTCAATGCTTTGGCGACCCAGAGGGATTTCCACGATTGATGAACCCCGGGGTGCATTTATGTGTCTGTCATCAACACTCACAGTTTTGGCCAATTCTGACATGTTTCGTGGACTATTACTCACGGTTTTGTGGTCCCGAAGTGATTTCCATAGTTGTTGAACTCCAAGGTGTGCTTACGTGTTGGTCATCAACACTCGCAGTTTTGGCCGATTCTGGCCCGTTTCATGGACTATTACTCACCGTTTTGGGGTCCCAAAGCGATTTCCATGGTTGTCGAACTCCAAGGTGCGCTTACGTGTCGGTCATCAACAATCACAGTTTGGGCCGATTCTGGCCCGTTTCTTGGACTACTACTCTATTTTGGGGTCTCAGAGTCATTTCCATGATTGACGAACCCCAGGGTGCGTTTACGTGTCGGTCATCAACACTCACATATTTTGCCGAATCGTGTCCGTTTC
>NW_021269533.1:0-1887 GCF_002162155.2 Triticum dicoccoides
TGTTGGGCTAATGCAACTAAGACCAGAAGGGTTTGAACCAATTTGAATCAAAGATTCAAATTTCAAACTCAAACATGGCCTTTTAAAGTGCTTTTCCTTGTTCTGCATTAAACATCAAGTTAACTTGTTTAGTCATGCATGAAAATAGTACAGATGGATAGATTGGATTTTTCTGATCATTTTTCATATATAATTTGTCTGATTTGGAGTTACAGAATAAAAGTTATGAATTTTTGAAGTTTAAATAATATTCTGGAATTTCCTGATTTAATTAAATCCAGAAATATATATATTGCGCCAGCATGACGTCAGCATGACGTCAGCGGTCAACTGCGGCTGGCTGGGGTCAAACCTGACGTGTGGGGTCCACACGTCAGTGGTGGGCTGGGCTGGCTTGCTGGGCCAGAGGCGCCAGGTAAGAAGCCCAGGTAAGGTTTCCCTCTTTTATCTCTGTTTTCTAATTTCTGTCATTTGTTTTGATTTAAAAAAAATATTAAATCATTTTATTACCTTATGCCAATTTTTGCAGGAGCTAGATATATTATTCCAGAGCTCCCCAACAGGTGGCATAATTTTTGGACATATATTAATATATATAACTAATATATTTCCAATGCAAATATTTATGCATTAATTCCAAATGCCCAAAATAAATGCCTATGAGCTCTTAAAAATATTGATTTGATTTTTATCTCTGTCCAATATTTTCAGAGAGCAACATGAGCATTTTCTTGGACCCTTTTGGAGAAATTTTTATTTGGGTCATTTTCAAAAATGATTCTGAGGGTTTCACAAATCCCCATTTCAAAATTAAATGGAATTTTAAACATGATGCACACACTCTGATGCATGACTAGCTAGGGTGTGACGACTCACCCCCACTCAAAAGAATCTCGTCCCGAGATTTGGGTTCCTCCGGGAAGAAGGCGGGATACTCGAGTCGAAGACGATCCTCCCTTTCCCAAGTTGCTTCATCCTCAGAATGGTGCGACCATTGCACTTTGAGAAATTTGATATTATGACGTCGGGTGGTACGTTCGGCCTGATCGAGGATACGAATGGGGTACTCTCGATATGTAAGATTATCTTGGAGATCAAGCGTTTCGTGGTCCACTCCACGGATAGGATCCGAGAAGCAACGCCTGAGTTGAGAAACGTGGAAGACATCGTGGACTCTGGAGAGGTGCGGAGGTAGTTCCAACTGGTAGGCAACTTCTCCTCGTTTGGCGAGAATGCGAAAAGGTCCAATGTAACGAGGAGCCAATTTGCCTTTGATACCGAAACGATGGGTTCCCTTCAGAGGGGTGACCCGAAGATAAGCCTTCTCGTCAACCTCGAAAGTCATAGCCTTATGTTTTCGGTCATATTGACTCTTTTGACGAGATTGGGCTGTTTTCAACTTTTCACGGACGATACGAACTTGTTCTTCTGCTTCCTGAATCATATTTGGGCCAAAGAATTGTCTTTCCCCAGTCTCTGACCAGTTAAGGGGTGTTCGACACCGTCGTCCATAGAGAACTTCAAAAGGGGCTTTACCCAAGCTAGATTGATAGCTGTTGTTGTAAGCGAATTCGGCAAATGGAAGGCACTTCTCCCAGTCCATTCCGAATGAGATAACAGAGGCTCGAAGCATGTCTTCTAGAATCTGGTTGACGCGTTCCACTTGACCACTCGACTGAGGGTGGAAAGCGGTGCTAAAGGAGAGACGGGTTCCCATAGCATTTTGGAAACTTTCCCAAAATCGAGAGGTGAAAAGACTTCCTCGATCCGAGTTGATTTCCAAAGGAACACCATGGAGGGACACTATTCGGGAGATGTATAAGTCTGCCAGCTGACTAGCGGTTATACTCTCACGAACAGGTAAGAAATGGGCTACTTTGGAAAGAC
>NW_021269534.1:0-1295 GCF_002162155.2 Triticum dicoccoides
ACTTTTTTCTTGCGTGTTTTGTTTCAGGCATGATTTTGATTGTTTTCTCTTCGAATCTTTGGAGTTAAGGACTCTTTAGATGCAATCCAATGGAACACAAGGCTTGTTGCCTATTTACTTGACCTGATGCTTAGTAGCTACGCCAAGGCATTGTATTCATGTGGTCGCTGAATACTGTTGTTTCTGCTGGTTGTCTTAATTATTGTGTGTACTTCTGCCATAGGTTGCAAGGCTTCTTGCAACACGTGGATCAGCAAATTTGATTTACAGCAAGACGGCGATGTCTTATGTTCCTTCTTTTAGGCTCCATGCTGAATCTACTACTGAGGTTCCTGCACAAAAAGAATCTACTATTGCAGGTATATATTGTTCAATGGGAATTTCATCATCTTAGAATATTACAGTGCAGGCAGATAGTTGTTGGGGGTTGCATGGTTAACTGCTCCATCCATGGACGATGTACTTTGACATCTACAATGGAATCACAAGTTATCACTTTCAACATGCCTTTTTTAAGGCTCTCGGTTATTTAAAATTCTATTGCAACCATAAGCATTTATATTTTTCGATATACATGAGCTTGCAATTTCTGTTGTAAATCACGATCTTCAAATTATGTGGTATTACTGATTTATTATGTTTCAAATGTCACCAACACGTATTTGGGAAATGCTTACACCATGGTGCAACCAAGTGATGCCAATTATGTGTTGCATCCGCAGTTATGCATCGGCCTCTCCGGCTATAGTTAGTCTCTCTCTCTCACTATTCTCTCTCTCTCTCTCTCTAGTAGAGATTATTATCGCGAGACAGGGAGAAGCAGACCTTATGAATCGCTGAGCCTCGAGAGTAAAAATCCAGGCGATTCCCTTCATGGCTTGCCGGCTCGCCCTCTCCTGGGTACATGTTTACTTTTTTCTTGCGTGTTTTGTTTCAGGCATGATTTTGATTGTTTTCTCTTCGAATCTTTGGAGTTAAGGACTCTTTAGATGAAATCCAATGGAACACAAGGCTTGTTGCCTATTTACTTGACCTGATGCTTAGTAGCTACGCCAAGGAATTGTATTCATGTGGTCGCTGAATACTGTTGTTTCTGCTGGCTGTCTTAATTATTGTGTGTACTTCTGCCATAGGTTGCAAGGCTTCTTGCAACACGTGGATCAGCAAATTTGATTTACAGCAAGACGGCGATGTCTTATGTTCCTTCTTTCAGGCTACATGCTGAATCTACTACTGAGGTTCCTGCACAAAAAGAATCTACTATTGCAGGTATATATTGTTCAATGGGAATTTCA
>NW_021269535.1:0-2256 GCF_002162155.2 Triticum dicoccoides
CATGGCACTATGTATAACAAACAACGTACGGGTAAGATAATTATTACATGATTAACTATATATCCAAATCACACAAACATCAATTTTTTATATAAAATTTCATGAACAAGAGGCTCACCACAAGGTGGTGCCGGCGACGGGACGGTGCGGGCGATCGACGGTGGTTACGATGGAGATTTAGAAGGCACTAAGTAAACCACACCTACATATGCAAACTAAGTGTTATTTTTGACCTCAAATTGCATATAAATCAAATACTAGCACATATATATATTTCCTCCCAAATTACTAAACTCACAAATTAATAACTATATAAAGCATTGCAAGAGCTAATCTAGCAATGAGAGATGAAAGGACAAAGTTGCTAACCTTTGTGATCACTTGAATGGATGGGGGCCTTCAAATCTTGACAAATTTTGGGCAAAATGTGTGATGAGCTCGAGGGGAAGAGGAAGAACAGAGAGGAGAGGAGAGGGGAAAGGGGGAAGAACAGAGCGAGCTGGACAAAGGGTTTATATCCAGGAGGATCTATAGTACCGGTTCGTGGCACGAACCGGTAATAAAGGTGCTGGAGGGGGCCCAGACTGACAACATCCTGCTACCACCCTCATTAGTACCGGTTCGTGGCATGAACCGATGCTAAAGGTTAGCCACGAACCGGTACTAACGAGAGCGGCCCGGCTAGCCGTTGGAACCGGCACTAATGTATACATTTGTGCCGGCTCTAATACAAACCGGCACTAATGTGCTTCACGTTTGACCCTTTTTCTACTAGTGTGGCCATTGCCAAGCTCCTGTTGTGGCCGCCGTAGCTGCTAGTGCAGCTGGGTATCCTCCATAGTTATAAATAGCGTGCTAAGCCTCTTAACGATGGACCACCGCTAAACACTATAGCGTGCTATAGCACCCTATTTAAAATGCGTGTTCATGTGTTTGGACCAAAGTTTCTTAGCGCAGGGCATCTTCTAAATGCTATAGTGTGCAGGCAGATGATTAGCAGCCGCGCCACCGCGAAAGTTGATGCTAGACGATTGAGCGCCGACTGCTTTCTCTGCTGTATCATAATGCGTCAAACAATTTATCTTTTCTGAGTGTGATCTTGCCGATCGACATGGACGCGCTTGAGCTGACAGCATGGCCTTTGGCCTAGCAGCAGGTTAGGGTTGCAGCAGCTCCGACGATATTATTTCATCTTTAGCCGCCGCCACTCCTTGAGTCTTGTCCTTCATTTATCTTCTTTGCATTGTGCTCTTTTTTTGTGACGCTCCAAGCTGAAGAGCTGCTCGGGGAGGTTGGCGCCGGGGACGCATTGCAGTTGAACCGGTTGCTGCAAGGGAGCTCATCGTCCATGAAAGGTGTTGCCACGTCCGGAAGGCCGGGTGGCGGCGAGACTTACATCAGTCTAGGGGGGCTCGATGCTTGTACGGGTTGTTCGAGTTAAAGTGCATCGATGCATAAGGACTTGTAGTCTGTACTGAATTGTCCAATGTATGGTTTTCTAACTCGATGTATGCATATGTGATTTTTTTAAGGGATGCATGCATATGTGGATATGCGGGCTCCCCAAACCACCAACCAGGCAGAATCTTCTAAGCCCACTAAAATTACAATCTGAAGACCACGTACACGTTGTGTTCGCACGTAGTTCGGCATCCGTACGCTTTGACATAGAAAAAAACCTATATAAAAGGACGGGGAAAGCAAACCGAACCAAACCAAAAATACCTATTCCCTCTAATAGTAGGTATAGATTTAAGAATAAAATTTTGGAACGGAGGGAATATAAAACAGTCCATGGAAACCGACTCAGGAGGGCACTTGGTCCACCAGAAGCAGCACTGTCCACCGGCGTGTTGCCGTCGCGGCCCTAGCCGGCTGGCCCCAACCGCATGCACAGGGCCGGCTAACGCGAGCAAGCCAACCTACCCCAGGCCAAAGGCAGATGACACCTTGCACTTGAAGGATGAAGACAACATTTTTCAAGAGTTGGTGTATGAACCGCTTCCTACCCCGCTCCAATTCGCGCGCCCGTGCGGCGCTGCCACGCTGCACCAGAGTGCCCCCGCCCCCTCCCTCCGGCCCTCTCCAACGCCATCTCCCCTACCGCCGCCGCCATCGGGGATCGCAGACAAAGTCTGTGGGCCGTAGCGGTGGCCGCGGCGCTTCTCCTCGGCCAGATCCAGTCGGGGGGCGGCGGTCAGTTTCGGTATGCAGGCGGCGGTGTATAGCAACGGGTCCAGCGGCGGCAGCTTGGGC
>NW_021269536.1:0-1206 GCF_002162155.2 Triticum dicoccoides
AGCATATTGTGTGTATGTTATTGAAATGCTTGGTATGTGTGGGATCTGGCTATCTAGTTGTTTATCCTTAGTAGCCTCTCTTACCGGGAAATGTCTCCTAGTGTTTCCACTGAGCCATGGTAGCTTGCTGCTGCTCCGGAACACTTAGGCTGGCCGGCATGTGTCCTTCTTCGTTCCTGTGTCTGTCCCTTCGGGGAAATGTCACGCGATGAATACCGGAGTCCTGTTAGCCCGCTACAGCCCGGTTCACCGGAGTCCTGCTAGCCCAGTGCTACAGCCTGGATTCGCTCGCTGATGACCGACACGTTCGATGCTGGGTCATGGATGCCTGTCTCTGTAAGTCTGTGCCACTTTGGGTTTACGACTAGCCATGTCAGCCCGGGCTCCTTATCATATGGATGCTAGCGACACTAGCATATACGTGTGCCAAAAGACGCAAACGGTCCCGGGCAAAGGTAAGGCGACACCCGTGGGAATACCGTGCGTGAGGCCGCAAAGTGATATGAGGTGTTACATGCTCGATCGATGTGACATTGAGTCGGGGTCCTGACAGCGTTGGTATCAGAGCTTGACTGCCTGTAGGATTACCAAGCCAAACTGGTCGAAGTTGAGTCTAGAAATTCTTTAGTTATATAAGGGAATTGATTGTGGGATGGAACGTAAGGCTCTTTTTACTCCTTTACCTCATGCCCTTCTGATCTGAGTCATCTTATCTTTCCTACGGGGATTAAGAACTAGGCTATGTCTTCTTCCTATCAGGATCACGTGTACTAATCCGTAGACTTATAGATTGTTGGATTTAAGCTTGAGTTTAGTTTCTTCTACTTCCGTACGTTAACTGTTGATCTCGAAACCTTGATATTGTGTTTCTGAGTGGTTATGCCACCATTTTTGTGAATGTCTCAAATCTTTTCTGAGCATTTACAGCCGTTATGCTGTCCGAGTCATCCCAGGTTTCTAAATAGTCGGATGCATTTGCAAATCCTTTTCTTCCCGTTTCAATGTTCCCATGGGCCAGATTAACCACACTAATCAGTGAATTGAGGTACTCCGTTACCTTGACATATATGTTGGAGATATTATTATGACCCTAGGTGTCTTAGGGGATCATCTAGTAATTTAGCCATGATTTGTGTTCCCAGTGTGATGATTCTGGCCATCATTCTCGAAAGCATCCCGTGATGTTATTAGTTAGTAGGCATTCTA
>NW_021269537.1:0-1775 GCF_002162155.2 Triticum dicoccoides
ATTAAATGAAGTTGGTTTGAATCCAAGATTCAAATTCAAACTCCATATGTGGATATTTAAATGCCATTAGTATGATTTGTGCTAAACAGCATCTATAAGTTGTTCTGACATGCATGAAAATGGTACAGATGGATTCCTTGAATTTTTCTGATAATTTTTCATATATAAATTATTTAATTTGGAGTTACGGTTGAATTTCTATGATTTATTGAAGTTTATACAATTTTCTGGATTTTCTGATTTATTTTTAAATCCAGAAAATACTTATTGCGTCAGCATTGCGTCACTATGACGTCAGCAGGTCAACAGACGCTGCTGGTGGTCAAACCTGACCAGTGGGGTCCACTGGTCAGTGACTGGGGCTGATTAGTGTCGCTGACATGTGGGCCCAGTCAACAGCCACATCAGCTTAGTCAAAGCTGACGCGTGGGGCCACTAGGATTAGTTAAAAACTAAACAGAAACTAATCTAGGATTAATTAGCAGGTGGGGCCCTGCTGTCAGTGTCACAGGGTTAATTAGCAGGGTCAAATCCCGGGTCAGTGGGGTCAAACCCACCGGCGACATGACGCCGGCGAGGCCCGAGATGGCGGCGCGAGCCGGAAACGCGCTACAGGGCACGGGCGAGGCTGTGCTTGGGCTCGTTGGAGAGCCCTTGCTGGTGCGCATCGAATGGTGGTGGTGGTCGTGCCTGTGGTGGCCGGTACCGACGACGGCGAGCTCGTGAGCGGCGGCCGGAGTTCGGCCAACGGCGGGTTAGGCGATGCAGGGCGCTAGGGGAGGCGTTGGTGCGTGCTACGTGCTCCTGGTGAGGTGTGGAGCACGATGGTGTGCCTGGCTTCGAGCCACAGTGGCTCTGGCCACGACGGCGACGAGGCACGGCGGCGGCGAGCTTCGGCCGTGGTGGAAGATGGAGCTAGGGGACGAAATCAGGTGCGGGGAGTGAGGGGAAGAGAAGAGGAGCTCACGGGGAGTCGGACGAGACGCTGAGTGGGCTCGGGGACGCCTCTGCAACGGCGAATTGACGACGGCGATCTCCAGGCACCGGAGATGAAGACGACGACGCTCCGGTCGACTGCGGCCTCCTCTGGTCGCGTGCGTCGCGTGTGTAGCTCCACGGGGTCAGGGCGGAGCTCAGGGATGCATAGAGGGAGCGAGGGGGTGGCTGGTGGCCGTGGCGAACGGCGTCGGTGGCGACGGGCTCCGCTCGGGCAGAGAGGGAGAGGGAGCAGAGGGGGATAGGGACGGAGGGAGAGACGCGGGAGAGTGAGGGAGGGTCGAGGGATCCGCGTGGCGTCTCCAGGGAGTAGCGGAGGCAAGCAGGGAGGCAGGAGGTGGCCTGGGCGTGTGCCCGCGCGCTCCGGCCACGCGCCTGCGCCTACTGGCGCGAGGAGGAAGGCGACAAGGGGGGGGGGAGAAGTGGTGGGCTGGGCCGCTGCTGGCTGCACAGTGTTGGGCCAGGTAAGTGGCGCCAGGTAAGTCCTTCTGCTCTCTTTCTTTTACTTTTTTTCTATTTTCTGTAGTTTGTTTTGATTTAGTTTAGCAACTAAATCATTTAAATAAATTCTGTAGATTTTTATGTGGCTTGCTAAAATATATACAAAGCCACTCACAAACTTCCAGAATTATTGGAGTCATATTTAATATATATTAAATATAAATCCAAAGCAAATAGTTATTGGATTAATTCAAATGGCCAAAATAATTATCTCTGTGACTCCAAAAATATTGGTTTAATTTTTACCTCTTACCAATATTTCCATGGAATAACAGGAA
>NW_021269538.1:0-1366 GCF_002162155.2 Triticum dicoccoides
TGGTGGGGATCCGTAAGCGGTCTTGGTCTGGTCGTTGGACACAAACGAAGTACACGAAGTTGCAATGGCTAACTTTTAACTAAACAAATCCCAAGGAAAAGCTACTAGATGGATCTACTTATATAGGAGTAAGGGGTGGCGGCCAAGGAGGTGGGAGGACGTCCCAAGGCAGCCTAAAACTAAATCTAGGTCGTACAAGGCCAATGGGCCCAAGTGGAGGTGATGTAACACCTTTGGACTTGTAGTTTGACTCGGATTCTGCTGCAGCATCAGATTGTTTCGTCCACAACTCAACGCTCCGGATGAATTTGAAGGTGATTCCAATTGGGTTGGAAAGTGCACGAAATCTAGTTTCCAACAAAAAAAGAATCACCCAATTCGGAGTCCGTATGAAAACCTTGTGTGCATTTTGAGTCAGGTGTGTCTGTGCAGTCCGAATCTGAATCCAGAACGTGAGAGACTTGGACTCTATCTTCTCTTGGGCCAAAAGTGACGTGAGAGAACTTTTTGGACAGCAAATAAACATCTCTTTCTTCCTTATCTTCATATGTGGATTGTACAAATGTCCCATACACCTACAATTAGACAAAACACAAAAGTGTGTGAAGTATTTTTGTTCTGGATAACATAAATAGATTATTGAATAGTTTGCACTAGAAATCACCTGACAAATATGCATATATGCAATATTTTTGGTCATATCCAAGGTAGTCATGTCCTCATCATCCTCCTCTTCTTGAAAATAAAGCCGTCCTCGGCGTTGCTTAATCTGAAATGTGGCTAACAAAAGAGACAAGGTGTATATGTTGTATATGTATATGTCATCCATTTTTACTTCCCTTGATTTTTGCATATATGACACATGAATAGATGAGTAACTTGCATAGTTCATAAAATCTAAAGCCAAAAAATTAGAACAAGAAGTAGAAGGCATGAAAATATTGCAACTCAGTTTGCACATATAAGTGAAGCTCTTATTCATTTCAAAAGATTGACAATGTTCATCATTAAACCATCCCAACATTGGTGAATAAACCTTACTTGCATCAAATTTACATGCTACAACATGCTTAAATAAGCAAACATGCAATAAGTCATTCAACACAGAATCATCACCAAGATTAGAGGTCATATCAAAATGATTAAACATTGGTTCTTTTGCATCAATAGTTAATTCAATGGGTGCACTCAAAATTGTTGGTATTTCAGTTGTTTGATCACATGGCAAAGTCAAATTATCAACGTAGTCCTCTAAAATAGGTGGTGTGATCAAAGTAGTGGGTAGCTCATCAGATGGTGTATTCAAATTGACAAGGCATTCATCATTCTCATGTAGAGATGGAAGATCAGTACCTTTGTCATTACC
>NW_021269539.1:0-1139 GCF_002162155.2 Triticum dicoccoides
GTGACATGGCATTTTAATCCAAAAAAATAGAAAAATGATTAGAAAAACATGAAACCTTGCTTGATTTAATGTCATGCCACCAAGATGATGTGGTAAAGAAATTTGCATGTTCGACGAAAGTTTGGACACACACCCCTCACAAACCGGAGCAACTCGCTAGAAGGTTTGTGGTTCCGAGAGGGAATAATTCATGTTTGATGACGAATGGTAGATAGCTTCCTCTTACGGCCTTCAATTTTTTTCTACGTCTAACGTGCACTACTACAACTGTAATGTGAAATTTTGGAAAATTCTAGGGGTCATTTGACCTTTTAAAGACATTTAAGTGATTTTCTAACTATTTAATGACCGTAATTCAAATTTGAATTACATCTACATGCAACGAGTAACGAAAATGGTTTGAAAAATTATATCTGTGTACTTGTGTGCGAGTTAATGCCATGTGCAGTAAATTAGAAGGAATATTCAAACATATTGGTCTCACGACATGGACACATGCATACGTATGCATGGAGTGACATGGCATTTTAATTCAAAAAAATAGAAAAATGATCAGAAAAACATGAAACCTTGCTTGATTTAATGTCATGCCATCAAGATGATGTGGTAAAGAAATTTGCATCTTCGACGAAAGTTTGGACACACACCCCTCACAAACCGGAGCAAGTCGCTAGAAGGTTTCTGGTTCCGAGAGGGAACAATGCATGTTTGATGATGAATGGGAGATAGCTTCCTCTTACGGCCTTCAATTTTTTCTACGTCTAACGTGCACTACTACAACTATAATGTGAAATTTTGGAAAATTCTAGGGGTCATTTGACCTTTTAAAGACATTTAAGTGATTTTCTAACTATTTAATGACCGCGATTCAAATTTGAATTACATCTACATGCAACGACTAACCAAAATGGTTTGAAAATCATATTTGTGTACTTGTGTGCGAGTTAATTCCATGTGTAGTAAATTAGAAGGAATTTTCAAACATATTGGTCTCACGACATGGACAGATGCATACGTATGCATGGAGTGACATGGCATTTTAATCCAAAAAAATAGAAAAATGATTAGAAAAACATGAAACCTTGCTTGATTTAATGTCATGCCACCAAGATGATGTGGTAAAGAAATTTGCATGTTCG
>NW_021269540.1:0-1102 GCF_002162155.2 Triticum dicoccoides
CTCCACGCCGCCGGCGATGTCGCCGTCGTGGCCACGGTCACCGTAGCACCCAACCGAGCACACCATCGTGCTCCACACCTCACTAGGAGCACGTAGCGCGCACTAACGCCTCCCCAAGCCCCCTGCAACGTCGATTCCGACCGCACCCGAACTCCGGCAGCCGCAGCCGAGCTCGCCGCCGTCAACTCCGGCCACCCCGAGCCCAACCACCACCACCAATAGTCGCGGCTCAACCTCAGCAACACGTAGATGCCTTCCGCCGTCCATTTGGTTGCCGGAATGGCAAAAAGCACTTTCGCCGCCGTCTCGGGCCTCGCCGGCGTCATGTCGCCGGTGGGGTTTGACCTGTCCGACCTGAGGTTTGACCCCCCAGGGTCACTGACGCGTGGGCCCTGTCGGTCAGATGGTTAGATTAGCGCTAACCACTGTTAGTTAACCCCTGACACTGACCAGTGGGCCCCAACGCCACTAATTAGTAATTAGAATTAATTTAACCCTGTTTAACCCCCCTGTCACTGACGTGTGGGCCCCACACGTCAGGTTTGACTCCAGCCAGCCGCAGTTGACCACTGACGTCATGCTGACGTCATGCTGGCGCAATAATTATAATTTCTGGATTTAATTTAAATCAGGAAATTCTAGAATATTATTTAAACTTCAAAAATTCATAACTTTTATTCTGTAACTCCAAATTGGACAAATTATATATGAAAAATGATCAGAAAAATCCAATCTATCCATCTGTACTATTTTCATGCATGATCAAACAAGTTAAATTGATGTTTTAAGCAGAACAAGGAAAAGCACTTTAAAAGACCATATTTGAATTTGAAATTTGAATCCTTGATTCAAATTTGTTCAAACCCTTCTGGTTTTAGTTGCATTAGCCCAATACACTCATATTGCCATGTTTCATGCATGCATCATATTGTTGCACATTGTTTGGTGATGTTTGTGTATCGGTGCTCTCTGCGGCAGGTTCTGTCCCCGAGGAGTACCGTGATTACCCTAACGAAGAACCGTATCAGTGCATCGAACCATCAGGCAAGCAACCAACCATTTGATCATATCGATACAATCCCATGTTCTCGCTCCTGCTCTC
>NW_021269541.1:0-2026 GCF_002162155.2 Triticum dicoccoides
GGACCCATTGAACCCCCACGACGGCGCTCGACCCCTAATCCTCCCCGACCAATGCCCTGCGCCGCCGTAAGCTTCGCCGGAGAACCCCGTTCTCGGCCACCGCCTCGAATCGCCTATAAAAAGGAACCCGAGCTCGCCCTCGAGCACGCACCTTCACTGCACCTCCCCAGGACCCTGCCAAGCCACCAGGAGGACCTCGAGGAGGTCTCCTTCCCCAACTCCGGCCGCCTTGCTCCGCCTCGGCCTCCAGCTTGATTCACTCCGGTGAGGCCATCTCCGGCGCCCAAACCTCGTCCGTAGCCCTCTCTCACACCCAGTACTCTAACCCCCTCATCAATTTGGCCTTTGCAGTCCTCTCCGACGAGCTCCATCCACGCCCGAACCACCGTCCGCCGGAGTTGAGACCGCCGTCGACGTGGTGCTCCCCGGCGACCAACACCACCGCCCACCGTTGCGAAAGGACACGGTGAGCACGTTGGTAACCTCCGATCCCCTTACCTCGCCGTGGATCACCGCCGGCGACCACCGCAGCCCTCGGGCGCCGACGAGCCTCGTCCCTCCCATTTGAAAGTTTAAACATGACAAGTGGGACCCGCTGTCAGCCTCTCTGTCCTTTCTAAACGAAGCATTTTCTGAAAACGCCTTCTGCCAAATGCGCTTCCCCTTTGGGCTGGCGTAGTTTCTGACGAAGCGTTTTCTGTTTTTATAAACTAGCCCCTGGAAACTTTCTGTTTCATTACAGATGAGTCCCTAGATTAAAACCCTTATAACTTTTAAACAGAAAGGTATTTTTGATTGATTCTTTTTCTGTTCTCTTTAAAATTTTGTCTAGTTTTTTATAAGATTTATTTGAAAAATATTTGGAATACTTTTTGTGCACCCCTTGGTATTTACGATATCGCATATATTTTCTTTATACCGTAGATACCGAAGGAGGTGACGGAGCCGCGAACTTCACCGAGCTAGGCTCTGACTACTCTGAACCAGGCAAGCATGTTTGAACTTTTGATATGATGAGTGTCTTGGCATGTTTTGCATTTAGTTAGTTTCATGGCATGTTGATGAGCATACTGATGAACGTTATTTTATGCAATGTTGAGGTAAGTGAGTTCGATGATCCATAAGTGGATGGATGTGAGTATGAATGGCGATGTGTTGGCATGAGGATGGGTAAGATGGCAGTGTCGTAGCATGCCAGTCTTATGCCAGACTATATGACTTCAGTGTCAAACCGTATCGGTCCAGTTCCTCTCATTTCCTTCCCTGTACTACCACATGTTTTCCGCAAGGAATATGGTTTAGTAATTTGCAAACCGCTTTCCTGGTACACACCAAAATGAGAGGTCGGGATGATGGTTCCATGGCCCTGGATTAAAGCCAGTCATCCGGTCAGGGGGCATGGGTGTTTCCGGTTGGGACCGAGAGGGGGGCACCCCTTAGAGCGCGCGTATATAAATTTGATCCCATGCTATTCGAGATTGTGATCTCCCCATCTCAAAAGTTTTTCTTGGACGATGTCTAGGGTGACTCCTGGCATCGAGAGGTAGGATGGGTGTGTACTGGATAGCTGTGTTTTCTTCCGAAAAACCGTAAACGGAACTAGTCCTTCTTGACTACGGAAATCCGTTGGCCGTGGGAAAATTTTTGTACAAACTCTACAGAGTCATACATTCCTTGAATCATCTATTCCATGTCCAAATTCGTATTATCTTGTCCTAACAGTATCAGTTTGATGACAGAGACTCCGATGAATCCCATGAGTGCTAAGTCCGGTTAAATGTTATTCCTGTGGGTGGACTAACCTTTTTATTATCATGAATTGAATATTTATTATGAGTATTATTTACTTGTGAATAAAGCCCTTTCTGTGATGTCACCCCGACGTCCGACTGTGGCATTTCTTTTAAAGCCCTTTCTGTGATGTCGCCCTGACGTCCGACTGTGGCATTTCTTTTAAAGCCCTTTCTGTGATGTCGCCCCGACGTCCGACTGTGGCATTTCTTTTAAAGCCCTTTCTGTGATGTCG
>NW_021269541.1:8338-10132 GCF_002162155.2 Triticum dicoccoides
CCGTAACCCTCTCTACTTTTTTGCACATGCTATGTGGGTGAAATGATGATACCATGCCAAGTTTCAACTTTTCAGAGTTCGTTTTGTAGTGCTTTTCAATTTCATGGTCATTTAGCTCTCACAACAAATCAGTAGATGCATGAAAAATAGCAAATGATCCCAGAAAGGGTTGAAAGTTGATGATTTGGCCTTGAATGGTGCATACTGAACGCAAAAATAGTCCGGAGTTGTAATAAGTTTAAAAAATGAAGTGTCGGTGTAACAGATGAGTTTTTTCGTCCGAAACCCTCATACTTCGAAAGAGATTGTCTAGTTTGTACACGAAGTGCATCCAGTTTTCGCCGTAACCCTCTCTACTATTTTGCACATGCTATGTGGGTGAAATGATAATACCATGCCAGGTTTCAACCTTTTTAGAGTTCATTTTGTAGTGCTTTTCAATTTCACGGTCATTTAGCTCTAAAAAAATCAGTAAATGGATGAAAAATAGCAAATGATGCCAGAAAGGGTTGAAAGTTGATGACGTTGCCTTGAATCATGCATACTGAACGCAAAAAAGTCTGGAGTTGTAATAAATTTAAAAACGATGAAGTGTCATTGTAACAGATGTGTTTTTTCGTCCGAAACACTGATACTTCGAAAGATATTGTCTAGTTTGTACACAAAGTGCATCCAGTTTTTGCTGTAACCCTCTCTACATTTTTGCACATGCTATGTGTGTGAAATGGTGATACCATGCCAAGTTTCAACCTTTTCAAAGTTCATTTTGTAGTGCTTTTCAATTTCATGGTCATTTAGCTCTCACAACAAATCAGTAAATGCATGAACAATAGCAAATGATGCCAGAAAGGGTTGAAAGTTGATGACGTGGCCTTGAATGGTGCATACTGAACGCAAAAAAGTCCGGAGTTGTAATAAGTTTAAAAACATGAAGTGTCGGTGTAACAAATGAGTTTTTTCGTCCGAACCCCAGATACTTCAAAAGAGATTGTCCAGTTTGTACACGAAGTGCGTCCAGTTTTTGCCGTAACCCTCTCTACTTTTTTGCACATGCTATGTGGGTGAAATGATGATACCATGCCAAGTTTCATCCTTTTCAGAGTTCATTTTGTAGTGCTTTTCAATTTCATGGTCATTTAGCTCTCACAACAAATCAGTAAATGCATGAAAAATAGCAAATTATGCCAGAAAGGGTTGAAAGTTGATGACATGGCCTTGAATGGTGCATATTGAACGCAAAAAAGTATGGAGTTGTTATAAGTTTAAAAAAAATGAAGTGTCGGTGTAACAGATGAGTTTTTTCGTCCGAAACCCTGATACTTCGAAAGAGATTGTCCAGTTTGTACACGAAGTGCATCCAGTTTTCACCGTAACCCTCTTTAATTTTTGCACATGCTATGTCGGTGAAATAATGATACCATGCCAAGTTTCAACCTTTTCAGAGTTATTTTGTAGTGCTTTTCAATTTCACGATCATTTAGCTCTCAAAACAAATCAGTAAATGAATGAAAAATAGCAAATGATGCCAGAAAGGGTTGAAAGTTGATGATGTGGCCTTGAATCATGCATACTGAATGCATAAAAAGTCCGAAGTTGTAATAAGTTAAAAAAATGAAGTGCCGGTGTAACAGATGAGTTTTCTCATCTGAACCGAGATACTTCAAAGGAGATTGTCCAGTTTGTACACGAAGTGCTTCCAGTTTTTGCCATAACCCTCTCTATTTTTTTGCACATGCTATGTGGGTGAAATCATGATACCATGCCAAGTTTAAACCTTTTCACAGTTCATTTTGT
>NW_021269542.1:0-1106 GCF_002162155.2 Triticum dicoccoides
CGTCTGGCGTTCAGCTCTCAGGAGACGCCTCCAGCTGCCGACTTCACCGAGCCTCAGATAGGCGAGGTGCGAAATATTATCAGCCCCAACACACTCAAGAAGGCGGTCTGTGAGCAGAACTCGGTCCCATTACAGGAGAAGAAGAAGGCACGCAAAAGAAAGACTAAGAAGGGTGCGAGCCAGCCGGCACCGAGTACGATCCGTGCTCAGGACGGGCCACCTTCACCGCAGGATATCTCGAGGAGGGTGCATGTGGCGGGTAGGGCGATGCTACCACCAAATATGCTCAATGCTGCAACTGGTGCTATGCGGAGTCTGCACGACAGTGTTCTTTCTTTGGAGAAGCGGCGTCTCAGAGAGAAGGATGTGGCATACCCGGTTTTCGTGGCCAAGGTGCCAGAGGGCAAGGGCTTTGTGGATGGCGACATCGGGGGTACGATCGTCCTGCGGTTTGTTGACATCTTTGCTATGTTTAACCTTCATCCGCTGCACTACACCTTCGTTCGGCTATTTTCGCTGAGTATGGAGATGTGGATCATTCGCGACAAGACCCCGGACATCGTGATAGTCGACCCCTTCTACATGCGTGCCAAGATCTTGGGCAGCGCTGGGGACCGGCAAGTCGCGAGTTCTTACCTCGAAGGTGTCATTCTGGCAAACCAAGATAAGGATAACTTCCTCGTGCCTTACTTTCCCGAGTAAGTCCTCCCCTCAACCGGCCCGTAACATATGAATTCTTACTTTTCGATCGTTTTTCTTTTAACATTCCGTGTTTTCTGCAGTGACACACGTTGCACGCTCATCCTCCTAAGCCCCAAATATTCCATGGCCACGTATTTCGACCCGGACCGTCAGTCGAACGTAGACTACACAAATGTCAAGAAGGTTCTTGATGATGTTCTCCCCGGCTACGCCCAATCTGGAGGCACCTTCACCAGGCCTATTCGTAAGTACGGCAAGCACGTGTTCTCCCACAATACGACGTTCTGCTGCGTCAAGCAGCCGCCTGGCGGTCAGAAGGGTGCCTACTACGCCATCCATCACATGCGGGCGATCGTACGGGACCATCATCAACTTCTGCTACCGAGTAAACTCCAAGATTGGGC
>NW_021269543.1:0-1354 GCF_002162155.2 Triticum dicoccoides
ACCCGACCGACCCCGAAGCAGCTCCGACCCGCATCTCCACAACACTCGACCCAAAATAGGAAGAAGCGCTCATCCAGTTCCTCCGTGAGAACTGGGACATTTTTGCATGGAAGCCCGCTGACATGCCAGGTGTTCCCAGGGGACTGGCTGAGCATCGCCTAAGAGTCGACTCATCTGCAAAACCAGTCAAAGAGCATCTTCGGCGGTCCGCCGTCCAGAAGAGAAAGGCCATCGGTGAAGAAGTGGCTCGACTGTTGGCGGCAGGATTTATCCGAGAGATCTACCACTCCGAGTGGCTCGCTAATGTCGTCATGGTTCCTAAGAAGGACAAGTCGCTCCGAATGTGCATTGATTTCAAGCACATCAACCGGGCCTGCCCGAAAGATCACTTTCCTCTCCCTCGCATAGATCAAATTGTTGACTCGACCGCGGGATGCGAGAGGTTGTCTTTTTTAGATGCTTACTCCGGGTACCACCAGATCCGTCTGTACGGGCCCGATGAGGTAAAAACAGCTTTCATCACTCCATTCGGGTGCTTCTGCTATATCACCATGCCATTCGGCCTCAAGAGTGCCGGAGCCACATTTATGCGAATGATTCAGAAGTGTCTACTCACCCAAATCAGTCGGAATGTGGAAGCTTATATGGATGATATTGTTGTCAAGTCACGAAAAGGTTCCGACCTGCTCGCTGACCTCGCCGAAACATTTGCCAACCTCAGAAGGTATGATATCAAGCTCAATCCATCAAAGTGCACATTTGGAGTTCCTGGTGGCAAGTTACTCGGTTTTCTCGTTTCCGAACGGGGAATCGACGCTAACCCAGAGAAGATTGGCACTATTCTCCGAATGAAACGCCCTGTGCGAGTGCACGATGTCCAGAAGCTTACTGGATGCTTGGCCGCATTAATTCGATTCATCTCACGACTCGGTGAAAAGGCACTGCCTCTTTACCGACTGATGAAGAAGGCTGACAAGTTCGAGTGGACTCCAGAAGCCGATGCAGCGTTTGCCGAGCTAAAAGCTCTGCTCTCCACCCAGCCGGTGCTTGCTGCTCCAATCAGCAAAGAGCCTCTGTTGCTCTACATCGCAGCCACAGGACAAGTCGTCAGTACTGTGCTAACGGTCGAGCGGGAAGAAGAAGGAAAAGCTCTCAAAGTTCAGCGCCCAGTGTATTATTTGTCTGAAGTCTTGACTCCATCCAAGCAGAGATATCCTCATTATCAGAAGCTTGTGTATGGAATATACATGACCACAAAGAAGGTTGCTCATTATTTCTCTGACCATTCCATCACAGTCGTCAGCGACGCTCCACTATCAGAGATTTTGCACAACAGAGACGCAACTGGTCGAGT
>NW_021269544.1:0-2067 GCF_002162155.2 Triticum dicoccoides
CCACGCACCTCAGGCAGTACGCGCTCCGCAGAGTGCTGCGGGGCGTGGGCGACGCGGCCATGCGTCGCCTGCCCTCACTCCACGGCAAGTACGGTCGGCAGTGAGCGCCTCAAGCCACGGTGCGGCCACGGTGCCGCACACCCGACGGGAGCAGGCAAACATGGAGGTCGCGCTCAAGGTGGCGCGAGAGCTGCTGCGGTGGAGACTGCAAGAAAGCAGCCATGACGTGCTGCTGGAGTGCATCGCTGAGCTCCTGGATGCCGCCGCGTCAGGGGCTCCCTCGTTCTGCGTCCAGCTTCCACCCCAGGCCCCGGGTGGATCGTGAGGTGGACCAATTCATGCCCACGCACCCCCAGGCACGCCTCAAGGCTTCATCAACACCGGCCTAGCCCTCAGCGCTGGGCAACAAGCTACGCCGGCACCACCTCCGGGGAGCGAGGGCATGTGCATCGCTGCCTATGGTCCTGGCAGGCCGCCGCACTACCGTCCCCAAGATGGGGCTTCAAGACAAACTGCAAGGCGCGTAGAGCACTACGGCGAGGCCTTTGGGGCGGTGGCCCCGGAGGCCTATGTGCCCCGCATGGTGGATCAAGGGTACGCGCTCGAGGAGGTCCACGGCTCATTCTTCGGGCCAGGCTAGGAGGAAGAGGTGCCAGAAGTCGAGCTCTTTCGGGAGCCCCACGGAAGCCTCGACAACTGTGCCGGCGGCAGCAACTACAGGGTACTGCTAATTCCTTAGGAGCAAGCTTATGCTAACCATGGGTCATAGGAGGTTAAGGTCGCTGCAGCGGATGGCTGCCCCAGTGCGGCAATCTCGCTCCCCTCGGGAGGAGGGCAATGGGAGCAGCAGGAGAGGGGCCGGGAGCCAGGCTCCTCCCCACGGCAGGCGGAGCAAGGCGTTCTTCGGAGGTAGGCCCTCTGCCGGGGAGGTGCCCTAGGACCTGCCCCCCGGCAGAGGACACATGGCCGTCGGGGGAACCGCTGGCGTCCCCTTTTCCCATTGGCGTCGTCCTGGTTTCCGGTCGCCGTCGATGGGGTCAAGGGTGGCGCAAGGTGGGGCCCTCATCTGGCGATATGAAGCAAGGCCAGTACCTGTGAAGAAGACCCAGTGCCTGTGAAGTTCACCGCCCGTGACACTCTCATGTAATAATGAGTTGGGGCTGTACACGCCCCGGAGTCTCCCGAGAGCCACCCTCGGGCGTCGGGGGCTCCCTCCCACGCCTAGTGGGAGCACTTAGCTCCGCACTAGTGAGAAGACGTCGAAGACTAGACTAGGTGTCGGACGCGGCCTTTTGCTTTTTGCTTCATTTCATGTGAACAAGCTCTCTCGTTTCGGATCTTAATCGAAGTCGAATTTGTGTTTGCGTATGCGGGGGGATGGGGGTGTTGTGTCTTATTTGTGTGCTTTCTTGTGCTCTGATTTCTGTTCAAGTTGGTATTCACACTATCTGCCTCCCTCTCGCGGGCCCCTCGCGAGTGGGAAAGGGTCTAGCATCTGCGCCCGCCGTCCCGCGGCCGACTTTCGCTCCAGCCAGGCTCTCGCCGCATGGTTAAATGGGACCCTCATGAGGCCCTCGGATGGACACTGTGATCCCACTCTAGGCTTGCGAAGACGAAGGTAAAACCACGATAACCCATTCATAACAAAAATCATGGCATCATGCGGGCGCCCATCCGGCGACGATCTCAACAACACGTGGGAACAATCTTTTTACATGAGGGGCTTCCCCTCCCAAAATGCTCTCACAACCTTTAGGGCCACACCCGAGTCTCTTCCTGCGCAGGACAAACAGTAGGGGGGAGCGCGGGGTCAATCGGACATGTCGCTCACCGCATCCCCCAAGGCGTCTTCGGAGGTATCGCTAGCACCGCCGTGGTCGCCAGCAGCCTCTTCATCACCATTGTTGGCACCTTCTTCACCACCGTTCACCACGACGCCTTCATCAGCAGCAACGATCACTCCGTCGTCATCGGAGGTGAAGGCCCGGACGAGCGCATCTACATTGTCCTCCACCCACCGCTCTAGGTCGCCTCGGACGGCCTCACGCACTGGAGCGATGGCGGCAT
>NW_021269545.1:0-770 GCF_002162155.2 Triticum dicoccoides
ATTCAGAAAAATAAAACTAATTCAATTCAAAATTCTAAAAATACAAATAATATATCAAAAAATTAAGAAAAATAAAACTAATTCAATTCAAAATGTTAAAAATACAAATAATATATCAAAAAATTAAGAAAAATAGAACTAATTCAATTCAATATGTTAAAAATACAAATAATATATCAAAAAAATCAGAAAAAAAAACTAATTCAATTCAAATATGTTAAAAATACAAATAATATATCAAAAAATTCAGAAAAAAAAACTAATTCAATTCAAATTATTACACATCATTTCTTCCCTTTTGTCCCTGCTTGCTTACGATTGTGCCGTATCCATGGAGCATCCTCATCATTTAACTTAATGCTTGGGTCGGTGTTCACTTTGAAGGGCGGAATTTCAGCAAACATATTATAATCTTCTGACATGTCTGTCTTGTCCTCCACTCCCACGATGTTTCTTTTCCCTGAAAGAACAATGTGGCGCTTTGGATCATCGCATGATGTACTGATCGTTTTCTTATCTTTCCGTTTCCTCGGTTTGCTACTCATGTCCTTCACATAGAAAACCTGAGCGACATCTTTCGCTAGGACGAATGGTTCGTCAAGGTAACCAAGATTGTTGAAATCCACCATTGTCATTCCGTATTGCTGGTCCACCTTTATCCCACCTCCTGTTAGCTTGAACCATTTGCACCGGAACAAAGGGACCTTAAAGGAGGGTCCATAGTCAAGTTCCCATATCTCCTCTATGTAACCATAATATGTGACCTTTTG
>NW_021269546.1:0-1183 GCF_002162155.2 Triticum dicoccoides
TGGTGAGTAGTGGACTCGTGTGCGCAAAACCATTTCAAGTTGGAGTATCGTAGGATAGCCTAGCCAAGAGTCAAAGCTGGCTTGCTGCAATAACTCCACCAACCCTTCTTGATACTAAGCATGTATGTAGGATCTGATGTAAGTCTTGCTGAGTACCTTTGTACTCATGTTGCTATAATCTACATTTTTACAGAAGACGCTGCAACCCCTTCTGATGGGTTCTATGTAGACGTTGACATCAACGAGTAGGCTAAAGACCCAGGTGGTGACCCTGAGCTTGTGAAGGACCTTGTAGTATAGCTAGGCTTCCCAAGCCTCTTTTATTTTACTAGTTGTCTGTACTCAGACAAGTTACTTCCGCTGCTGGTTTGTATGACTGTATGACTTGTATGTTGGGTCGTGAGACCCGTACCTTTGTGTATGTTATGTATGGCTTCCTGAGCCTTAAATAAAGTACTTGTGTCGTAGAGTCATGTTGTGATGCTTCGTTGTATTTGCACATATCGAGCATATTGTGTGTATGATTGAAATGCTTGGTATGTGTGGGATCTGACTATCTAGTTGTTTATCTTTAGTAGCCTCTCTTACCGGGAAATGTCTCCTAGTGTTACCGCTGAGCCATGGTAGCTTGCTACTGCTCTGGAACACTTAGGCTGGCCGGCATGTGTCCTTCTTCGTTCCTGTGTCTGTCCCTTCGGGGAAATGTCACGCTTTGAGTACCGGAGTCCTGTTAGCCCGCTACAGCCCGGTTTACCGGAGTCCTGCTAGCCTAGTGCTACAGCCCGGACCCACTTGCTGATGACCGACACGTTCGAAGCTAGGTCATGGATGCCTGTCCCTGTAAGTCTGTGCCACTTTGGGTTTACGACTAGTCATGTCAGCCCGGGCTCCTTATCATATGGATGCTAGCGACACTATCATATACGTGAGCCAAAAGGCGCAAACGGTCCCGGGCAAAGGTAAGGCGACACCCGTGGGGATACCGTGCGTGAGGCCGCAAAGTGATATGAGGTGTTACCGGCTAGATCGATGTGACATCGAGTCGGGGTCCTGACAGCGTTGGCATCAGAGCCGGACTGCCTGTAGGTTCTCCAAGCCAAACTGGTCGATGTTGAGTCTAGAAATTCTTTAGTTATATGTAGGGGAATTGTTTGTGGGTTGGAACGTAAGGCTCTTTTTTACT
>NW_021269547.1:0-989 GCF_002162155.2 Triticum dicoccoides
CTGTGACAAGGCGAATATGAGTTGTTCTTCCGCGGAAGAATCCTCATGTAAAGGGTACGACAGAAGCTTATGCTTGAACCAACGCGTGAAACATGAGTTGTGCTCTTTGAGTGTATCTCCGTCCGTCCTCTGTTGGCCTCGGTCATTGTACGTCTTTTTAATAAAGGTTTTGTGCTCTACCACCCAAGGATCGACCACGTCTATGTGTTGTAGCGCGACTAGGTTTGCTCTTTCAAAGTCGGCGAGTCGACCCTCGAAGTCGACATGCATTTCGCGGCGACCCTCACGGTGACCCCATCCAGCGAGCCTGCCGAGGTGCCTGTTGACGGGCAGACCAACGGGGTTCTCGATGCCTAGATAATTCGTGCAGTAGGAGATGCACTCTTCGGTCAGAAAGCCCCTGGCTATGCTTCCTTCTGGACGTGACATGTTGCGAACGTATCCTTTGATGACACAATTCATCCTTTCGAACGGCATCATGCTGTGCAGGAACGTCGGCCCGAGTTGGATGATATCCTCCACTATATGGACCAGCAGATGCACCATAACGTCGAAGAATGCGGGCGGGAAGTACATCTCAAGCTCGCATAGTATCACCACGATCTCTTCATGTAGCCTTCTGAGTTGCCTCACGCCAATCGACTTCCGAGAGATGACGTCGAAGAAGTTGCATAGGCCAAATAGCGTTTCACGGACGTGCGCGTCCATGATCCCACGGATTGCAACTGGAAGTATCTGCGTCATCAGCACGTGACAGTCGTGAGACTTCATCCCGCTGAACTTCTGCTTCGCTGGGTCTAGGTATCTGCTTATCTTCCCCGCGTAACCGTAAGGAAGTTTTACTCCTAGGAGGCAGGTGAAAAACTGCTCGATCTCCTCCTGACTTAGAGTGAAGCACACGGGAGGGTAGTCATTTCCGGTCTTCTTGGCCTTTTTGCCTTTGCGACGACTTTCTGTGTCCTGCTTCGCCTCATCATCATCATCATCAT
>NW_021269548.1:0-1429 GCF_002162155.2 Triticum dicoccoides
AAGCAGTCCTGGATTATTAACCCGGACCCTTATGTACCTAAGACCACAAAGGTACCGGAGCCATCACTGAAGCCTCTCCCCACAAGGCCTTGGGAACGTAGTGCCGAGGAAGTCGACGCGGCCGCGGCTGCTGATTTGGAGAAATGGAAGGCGGACTGCAAGAAGAAAAGAGAGCCCGAGCCCAAGCCAGTATTTTCTGATGAGCAAAAGAAGTGGGCTAAGTCATTTTTGAGCACACCGTCCCAAGCCGCGAAGAATCTGCCTAACGACTATGCACGTGAACTTCGCAGGCAGGCACTCATGTTCAAGGAGAACAAAGAGCGGGAGAAGGCCGAAAGTAAAAAAAGCGGGAAACAAGTTGCCCAGCTCGGGGAACAAAGTAAACAATCGATTGCCCCGCTTATAGTGGAAGCCTTCTGTCCGGATGCCCCCGAGATCATACAAGCTGCGGCAGTACAGGGATTGACTGTAACGAGTGCCAGAGAACAAGCGGCCAACTTAGGTATTACTCTTCGTGAACTGTTAGGCCTTGATGAGGCGCCAGTGAAGGAGGTAGTAATTACATATGTCAAGAATGGGCCTCTCGTCAAGCCTGCGCAGGACAAGGATCTACCTCCACAAATGAAAGGTCTGCTGAAATGGTACAAGGGTTACATAAAAAATAAAAACGCCAAAGAATATATTTATGCGGAAGTTAGACATGAGCATCACTTCAAACATTACTATGTACAAATTGAACTGAGTGAATTGTTCCAGCTTTTCAATCTGCGCGAGCTCGATAAATCTATCATCAGTTGCTACGTTCTGTAAGTGATTTATTAATTTCTACCCCATCTCGTTCATATTGCCTGCACTATATATATGTCCTAACTATATTGTTGTGTCCGCTATTATACATGCAGAATGAAGATTAAGGAATGCAGAGTAAGGAACATCCATGATGTTGGGTTCATTGACCCACACATCGTTAATGGACATGTGTTGGAGCATTACCCCGCCGACGTGGAGGCAGACCTGTGGCAGTTTCTTACAAAGCAGGAACTCAAAAGTGATATTCTATTTCCTTACCATTTTGAGTGAGTGTTTCTGTCTTGAGCACATTCTCTTTTGTTTACTCCATGCATGGTATGTGGCCGGCTAATCGATGAGTTATGCATGACGTACTGTGCATGTATCGTGTCCGCAGGTTCCACTGGATTCTGCTAGTAATTAAAGTTAACACCTCAGAATGTCTCGTCCACGACTCTGTGAATATGGATCCAAAGCTTTGGGGCGGCATGAGAAGAATGCTGCAGAAGTAATTATTTTCATTCATTTGCGCTCTATATCGATCGGCCTATTTCGTTCATTTCCTAATATCAAGTAACTAATTAATAACTCTCTTGTTCATTTAATTTTCTTTGCCTCGTAGGGTTTGGAGACGGTTCGT
>NW_021269549.1:0-753 GCF_002162155.2 Triticum dicoccoides
GATGACCTCCGGTGGCCGAGGAGGGGAACGGCGACGTAGGCGGCGGTGCAGGGCTTCCGGAGACCCGTGGAGCGGTGGGGAGGGAGAGGGGGTCGAGGCGGAGCTCCTGAGCTAGTCGGGGAAGCGAGGGGTGGCCGGAGACGGCTGCTGTGGCGAACGGCGGCGAGGGTGGTGTTCGGCCGTGTGAGAGAGAGAGCGAGGGAGAGGAGGGAGGAACTGAGGGAGAGTGAGAGAGAGCAGGGGGGAGGCGTGGCGTCGTCCGGGGCATCGAGCGAGGAGGGGAGGGCAGGCAGGCAGCCGAGCAGGTGGCGTGGCGCGGTGGCGCGCGCGCGCCGGCCACACTCCCCTCCCTCTGTCGAGGACGAAGACGACAGAGGAGGGAGGCGGGCTGGGCCGCCTGCTGGCTGGGCCAGCCAGCTGGCTGGGCCGCACAGTGGAGGAGCCCAGGTAAGCCCCTCCTATTATTTAATTTTCTGTTTTCTAATTTCTGACATTTGTTTTGATTTAAATAATATATTAAATCATTTATTTACCTTATGCCAATTTTTGCAGGAGCTAGATATATTATTCCAGAGCTGCTTTATAATTGGCATAATATTTGGACATATATTAATATATATAATTAATATATTTCCAATGCAAATATTTATGCATTAATTCCAAATGCCCAAAATAAATACCTATGAGCTCTTAAAAATATTGGTTTGATTTTTATCTCTGTCCAATATTTTCAGGGAGCAACATGAGCATTTT
>NW_021269550.1:0-1514 GCF_002162155.2 Triticum dicoccoides
AAGTGCTCTTTTGACTGTATTACAGTAGTGCTATATTCGGCCGAGTGGCATGCATAACCCAGTTTGTTCTTTTATCTACAAGATGCAGACAACAATAATACAACACACCCACACAATAGTAGAACACACACAGTGTGCGCTTAGTCAATAATAATCAATCTGACATGCTCCCCTAGCTGCCTCTGCACCTCTTCGATCACACTATCATCGACACGCAACTGAATTTCCTTGAGGCTTGCGAGGGCTGCCAGCCCGGAGATGTCCTTCAGACTGAAGCATGCAGCAACTTCCAGCAGCTTGAGCTTGGACATTGTGCATTCCTCAAACATCACCGACTCGAGGTTGGCTAATGCACAAAGCTCCAGCACCATGAGACTCGGGAAAGATGACCCCTGGAAAGATGAGCACCAACAGCAGGAATTTGACCTACGAGCGTTGTTATTTGTAACCATCAACGATTGGCATGTTCTTAGTAACCTTTCAGGACAGACAAACAATGGATACAACGCATGCACGCACTGTTTAGATGAGAATGAAAGTATATATTTGGACAAATGCAAGAAGAATTTGGGAAGACAAAATACGCATGCATCCAAAGCAGTATCGAGGTATGTCAGCTCCGCATGCACGCACTGTTTAGATGAGACTACAAGTATATATTTGGAAAAATGACAAATGAAGTCAGAAAAGGGTTGAAAAGTGACAATGTGCCTTTCGATGATGCATATTGAACACACAAAATGTTTGGAGTTAAAATAATTTAAAAAAAATGAAAACCCTTTGTAATAGAGTTTTCATTCGAAACCCTGACACTTCGAAAGAGATTGTCTAGTTTGTACACGAAGTGCATCCAGTTTTTGTTGTAACCCTCTCAACTTTTTAGCACATGCTATGTGGGTGAAATTATTATACCATGCCTGGTTTTAACCTTTTCAAAGTTCATTTGTAGTGCTTTTCAATTTAAGTGTCATTTAACTCAAAAAAATCATTAAATGCATGAAAAATAGGAAATGAAGCCAGAAAAGGTTGAAAAGTGACGATGTGGATTTGTATGGTGCATATTCAACGCACAGAGAGTCTAGAGTTAAAATAAGTTAAAAAAATAAAATCCCTTTGTAACAGAAGAGTTTTGGTCTGAAACCCTGATACGTTGAAAGAGATTGTTCAATTTGTACACAAAGTGCATTCAGTTTTTGCCAAAACCCTCTCAACTTTTAAGCACATTCTATGTGGGTGAGATTATGATACTCTGCAAGGTTTTCAAACTTTTGATAGTTCATTTGAAGTGATTTTCAAATTTCAGGGTAATTTAGCCCAAAAAATCATTAAATGCATGAGAAATAGCAAATGAAGTCAGAAAAGGGTTGAAAAGTGATGAGTTCGCTTTGAATGGTGCATATTGAACGCACAAAAAGCCTGAAGTTAAAATAAGTTAAAAAAATGAAATCCCTTTGTAATAGATGAGTTTTTGTCCGAAACTCTGATACTTCGAAAGAGACTGTCCAGTTTGTACA
>NW_021269551.1:0-2041 GCF_002162155.2 Triticum dicoccoides
GTTTGTTCTCCGCTATTAGTGACTTTGGAGTGACTCTTTGTTGCATGTTGAGGGATAGTTATGTGATCCAATTATGTTATTATTGTTGAGGGGACTTGCACTAGCGAAAGTATGAACCCTAGGCCTTGTTTCAATGCATTGCAATACCATTTACGCTCACTTTTATCATTAGTTACCTTGGTGTTTTTATATTTTCAGATACCTTTATCTACTATCCATATACCACTTGTATCACCATCTCTTCGCCGAACTAGTGCACCTATACAATTTACCATTGTATTGGGTGTGTTGGGGACACAAGAGACTCTTTGTTATTTGGTTGCAGGGTTGCTTGAGAGAGACCATCTTCATCCTACGCCTCCTACGGATTGATAAACCTTAGGTCATCCACTTGAGGGAAATTTGCTATTGTCCTACAAACCTCTGCACTTGGAGCCCCAACAACGTCTACAATAAGAAGGTTGTGTAGTAGACATCACACCCACATAACATGTGCAAGAAATTGGAGGGGGTTACGGCAAAAACTGGATGCACTTCGTGTACAAAACGGACAATCCCTTTCGAAGTATGAGGGTTTCATACGGAAACTCGTCTGTTACAAAGGGATTTCATTTTTTAACTTGTTTGAACAACGTAGTTTTTCTCTATTCAAAATACATCATTCAAACCCACATCATCAATTTTCAACCCTTTCTGACTTCATTTGTTATTTTTCATGCATTTACTGATTATTTTGAGCTATAAGACCCTGAAATTGAAAAGCATTTCAAATGAACTTTGAAAAGGTTGAAAGTTGGCATGGTATCATCATTTCACCCACATTGCATGTGCAAGAAACTAGAGAGGGTTACGGCAAAAACTGGATGCACTTCGTGTACAAAACGGACAATCCCTTTCGAAGTATGAGGGTTTCATACGGAAACTCGTCTGTTACAAAGGGATTTCATTTTTTAACTTGTTTGAACAACGTAGTTTTTCTCTATTCAAAATACATCATTCAAACCCACATCATCAATTTTCAACCCTTTCTGACTTCATTTGTTATTTTTCATGCATTTACTGATTATTTTGAGCTATAAGACCCTGAAATTGAAAAGCATTTCAAATGAACTCTGAAAAGACTGAAAGTTTGTATGGTATCATCATTTCACCCACATAGCATGTGCAAGAAAGTAGAGAGGGTTACGGCAAAAACTGGATGCACTTGGTGTACAAAACTGACAATCTCTTTCGAAGTATGAGGCTTTCATACGGAAAATCGTCTGTAACAACGGGATTTCATTTTTTAACTTGTTTGAACTCCATAGTTTTTCTGTGTTCAAAATGCACCTTTCAAAGCCACATCATCAATTTTCAAGACTTCATTTGTTTTTTTCATGCATTTACTGATTATTTTGAGCTATAAGACCTTGAAATTGAAAAGCATTTCACATTAACTTTGAAAAGGTTGAAAGTTGGCATGGTATCATCATTTCACTCAAAATAGCGTGTGCAAGAAATTAGAGAGGGTTACGGCAAAAACTGGATGCACTTCGGGTACAAAACGGCAATCTCTTTCGAAGTATGAGGTTTTCATACGAAAACTCATCTGTTACAAAGGGATTTCATTTTTTTAACTTGTTTGAACTACATAGTTTTTATGTGATCAAAATGCACCTTTCAAAGCCACATCATCAATTTTCAACCCTTTCTGACTTCATTTGTTATTTTTCGTGCATTTACTGATTATTTTGAGCTATAAGACCCTGGAATTGAAAAGCATTTCAAATGAACTCTGAAAATGTTGAAAGTTTGCATGGCATCATTATTTCACCCACATAGCATGTGCAAGAAACTAGAGAGGGTTACGGCAAAAACTGGATACACTTCGTGTACAAAACAGACAATCTCTTTCGAAGTATGAGGGTTTCATATGGAAACTCGTCTATTACAAAGGGATTTCATTTTGTAACTTGTTTGAACTGCATAGTTTTTCTGTGTTCAAAATGCACCTTTCAAAGCCACATCATCAATTTTCAACCCTTTCTGACTTCATTTGTTA
>NW_021269552.1:0-2177 GCF_002162155.2 Triticum dicoccoides
AAGTGCTCTTTTGACTGTATTACAGTAGTGCTATATTCGGCCGAGTGGCATGCATAACCCAGTTTGTTCTTTTATCTACAAGATGCAGACAACAATAATACAACACACCCACACAATAGTAGAACACACACAGTGTGCGCTTAGTCAATAATAATCAATCTGACATGCTCCCCTAGCTGCCTCTGCACCTCTTCGATCACACTATCATCGACACGCAACTGAATTTCCTTGAGGCTTGCGAGGGCTGCCAGCCCGGAGATGTCCTTCAGACTGAAGCATGCAGCAACTTCCAGCAGCTTGAGCTTGGACATTGTGCATTCCTCAAACATCACCGACTCGAGGTTGGCTAATGCACAAAGCTCCAGCACCATGAGACTCGGGAAAGATGACCCCTGGAAAGATGAGCACCAACAGCAGGAATTTGACCTACGAGCGTTGTTATTTGTAACCATCAACGATTGGCATGTTCTTAGTAACCTTTCAGGACAGACAAACAATGGATACAACGCATGCACGCACTGTTTAGATGAGAATGAAAGTATATATTTGGACAAATGCAAGAAGAATTTGGGAAGACAAAATACGCATGCATCCAAAGCAGTATCGAGGTATGTCAGCTCCGCATGCACGCACTGTTTAGATGAGACTACAAGTATATATTTGGAAAAATGACAAATGAAGTCAGAAAAGGGTTGAAAAGTGACAATGTGCCTTTCGATGATGCATATTGAACACACAAAATGTTTGGAGTTAAAATAATTTAAAAAAAATGAAATCCCTTTGTAATAGAGTTTTCATTCGAAACCCTGACACTTCGAAAGAGATTGTCTAGTTTGTACACGAAGTGCATCCAGTTTTTGTTGTAACCCTCTCAACTTTTTAGCACATGCTATGTGGGTGAAATTATTATACCATGCCTGGTTTTAACCTTTTCAAAGTTCATTTGTAGTGCTTTTCAATTTAAGTGTCATTTAACTCAAAAAAATCATTAAATGCATGAAAAATAGGAAATGAAGCCAGAAAAGGTTGAAAAGTGATGATGTGGATTTGTATGGTGCATATTCAACGCACAGAGAGTCTAGAGTTAAAATAAGTTAAAAAAATAAAATCCCTTTGTAACAGAAGAGTTTTGGTCTGAAACCCTGATACGTTGAAAGAGATTGTTCAATTTGTACACAAAGTGCATTCAGTTTTTGCCAAAACCCTCTCAACTTTTAAGCACATTCTATGTGGGTGAGATTATGATACTCTGCAAGGTTTTCAAACTTTTGATAGTTCATTTGAAGTGATTTTCAAATTTCAGGGTAATTTAGCCCAAAAAATCATTAAATGCATGAGAAATAGCAAATGAAGTCAGAAAAGGGTTGAAAAGTGATGAGTTCGCTTTGAATGGTGCATATTGAACGCACAAAAAGCCTGAAGTTAAAATAAGTTAAAAAAATGAAATCCCTTTGTAATAGATGAGTTTTTGTCCGAAACTCTGATACTTCGAAAGAGACTGTCCAGTTTGTACATGAAGTGCATCCAGTTTTTAACGTAACCCTCTCAACTTTCAAGCACATGCTATGTGGGTGAAATTATGATACCTTGCTAGGTTTCAACCTTTTCAGAGTTCATTTGTAGTGTTTATCAATTTCAGGGTCATTTAAATCAAAAAATCATTAATTGCATGAAAATAAGGAAATGAAATCAGAAAAGGGTTGAAAAGTGACGATGTGGCATTGAATGGTGCATATTGAACGCACAAAAAATCTGGAGTTAAAATAAGTTAAATAAAATGAAATCCCTTTATAATAGATGAGTTTTCGTCTGAAACTCTGATACTTCAAAAGAGATTGTCCAGTTTGTACATGTAGTGCAACCAGTTTTTATCGTAACCCTCTCGACTTTTTAGCACATGCTATGTGGTTGAAATCATGATACCATGCTAGATTTCAACCTTTTTAGAGTTTATTTGTAATGCTTTTCAATTTCAGGGTTATTTATCTAAAAAATCATTAAATGCATTAAAAATAGGAAATGATGTCAGAAAATGGTTGCAAACTGATGATGTGGCTTTGAATGGTGCTTATTGAACGCACAAAAAAATCTGGAGTTAAAACAAGTTCAAAAAATGAAATCCCTTTGTATAGATGAGTTTTCATCCGAAACCCTAATACTTCAAAAGAGATTGTCCA
>NW_021269553.1:0-1574 GCF_002162155.2 Triticum dicoccoides
CATGTGCAAGAGAGTACAGAGGCTCACGGAAAAAACTGGATGCACTTCGTGTACAAAACGGACAATCTCTTCCGAAGTATCATGGTTTCATACGGAAACTCGTCTGTTACAAAGGGATTTCAATTTTTGTGAACTTATTTGAACTCCATTGTTTTTATATGTTCAAAATGCACCATTCAAAGCCACATCATCAACTTACAACCCTTTCTGACTACATTTGTTATTTTTCATGCATTTACTGATTATTTTGAGCTATAAGACCATGAAGTTGAAAAGCATTTGAAATGAACTCTGAAAAGGTTCCAAGTTGGCATGGTATCATCATTTCACCCACATAGCATGTGCGGGAAAGTAGAGAGGGTTATGGCAAAAACTGGGTACACTTCGTGTACAAAACGGACAATCTCTTTCGAAGTATCAGGGTTTCATACTGAAACTCGTCTGTTACAAAGGGATTTCATTTTTTTGAAATTATTTGAACTCCCTTGTTTTTCTATGTTCAAAATGCACCATTCAAAGCCACATCATCAATTTACAACCCTTTCTGACTTCATTTGTTATTTTTCATGCATTTACTTATTATTTGGAGCTATAAGACCATGAAATTGAAAAGCATTTGAAATGAACTCTGAAAAGGTTCCAAGTTGGCATGGTATCATCATTTCACCCACATAGCATGTGCGAGAATGTAGATAGGGTTACGGCAAAAACAGGATAAACTTCGTGTACAAAACGGACAATCTCTTTCGAAGTATCGGGGTTTCATACAAAAACTCGTCTGTTACAAAGGGATTTCAATTTTTTTTGAACTTATTTGAACTCCATTGTTTTTCTATGTTCAAAAGGCACCATTCAAAGCCACATCATCAATTTACAACACTTTCTGACTTCATTTGTTATGCATTTACTGATTATTTTGAGCTATAAGACCATGAAATTGAAAAGCATTTGAAATGAACTATGAAAAGGTTCCAAGTTGGCATGGTATCATCATTTCACCCACATAGCATGTGCAAGAAAGTACAGAGGCTTACGGACAAAACTGGATGCACTTCGTGTACAAAACAGACAATCTCTTTCGAAGTATCAGGGTTTCATACGGAAACTCGTCTGTTACAAAGGGATTTCATTATTTTGAACTTATTTGAACTACCTTGTTTTTCTGTGTTCAAAATGCACCATTCAAAGCCAGTCATCAATTTACAACCCTTTCTGACTTCGTTTGTTATTTTTCATGCATTTACTTATTATTTTGAGTTATAAGACCATGAAATTGAAAAGCATTTGAAATGAACTATGAAAAGGTTCCAAGTTGGCATGGTATCATCATTTCACCCACATAGCATGTGTGAGAAAGTAGAAAGGGTTACGGCAAAAACTGGATACACTTCGTGTACAAAACGGACAATCTCTTTCGAAGTATCATGGTTTCATACGGAAACTCGTCTATTACAAAGGATTTCAATTTTTTTGAACTTATTTGAACTCCATTGTTTTTATGTGTTCAAAATGCACCATTCAAAGCCACATCATCAATTTACAACCCTTTCTGACTTCATTTGTTATTTTTCATG
>NW_021269554.1:0-3339 GCF_002162155.2 Triticum dicoccoides
CATATTTTTATAAAAGAAAGTAAAATAATTACAAGAATCCGCTAGTCGATGCGAACATCAACCGACGGAACTCCCACTCCAACCAATACACATAGATTAATGTCTCACAAACCTATCTAGACCACCTACACCCGCACCCGCCCGCCTCCAGTCAAGAATGTCCTCTAAGATCCAGCTAACTAGTGCTCGAACGAGGTGAAAGGGCTGCACACGGAGTGAGGGAGGGACCGAGGGAGCACACACACCATGAATGTGCCTCACCAGGAAAATTTGTAAATCTTAAAATAAATACGGTTATCGAATCATGCGGCGAATCCCTGCTCATTTCGATGGCAATTTGCAAGGAATGAGCGACATAAAGACTCACGTGAATCTCAACAAAGCAAAAAAAATTGAAAATTTTAAGTCAGAACCAGATAGGCATTCACCAAGAACAAACACACAAAATGGGACATATGCAGAAATCTGACTACATGGAACACAATCAAAAGAAAACAGTGAAAATATCAACACATACATAATACAAGCAAGCAAGATCAGTTGAAAGGTACTAATTAACTAAAGCAAACGAGCAAGCCACTTGTGCATCTCGTTCACCAGAACGTAAACGCCAGATACCTGCATGCCAATCTTGATATTCATGTACAAGACGTTCATGGGAAACTGTTGAAGTTATACGCCATTTTCTATGGCTCAAACAAAAAAACATCAGCTAAACCAAGTGGCTCATTTCTCTCCCTCCCTCGAGTAGTCTTTATTTATTTTTATTAAGGTTTAACATCAGCCGGAATCTCGTCTGACACCAAACCACACATTACAGCCGGGACCAGCCGGAATCTCGTTCACGCCACCGTCCTACCTAGAAGGATGTACTCGAATGCAAGCGCACACATGATGGCTATGATGACTTTTATTGGCACGCCCGCAGATGAACCGCCATCGGCGGCCGTGGCGATGATGCCCATCTCCATGGCCGCCACCACCAGCATCGCCAACGGAGGGAAGGACACTGGCGGCGATCAGCATGCTCCCGGAGGCGATGTAGATGACCATCTCAGAGCCACCCCACATGGATTTTTAAAGCTCAGGTTTCTGGAAACCCCTTGTCCTTACCTTCCAACATTGCTTTGAGATCCGTACTAGACAACTAACTTTGTATATCAGATTTTCTCTTTTTTTTTCTTGAAAACTAAACAGCATATGAACTTCAAACTTTGCTAGACACTAAAATGTTATAATTAGAATGTGAGAAAAAACTTAGTTGGGAGGCAATTCAATTTTATTTTTGTTCCTTGCTTTTTGCTTATGTTTAGTAATAAATATTTCATCTAGCCTCTGGTAAGATGTGGTTTTATGTTTTAGTTAGTGTTTGTGCCAAGTAGAACCTATAGGATAATCTTGGGTGAAAGTTAAATTGATTCTGCTGAAAAACAGAAACTTTGCACTCACGAGAAAAAAATCAGTAAATCACAGAAACGTGATTTTGCGTTGATTCTTTTTGCCGTAGTTCAATAGAGAAATTTCCTAGGACTTCCTATTTTGGTAGGAATTTTGGAGTTGCATAAGTATTCGAAAGTTACAGATTGCTACAGACTGTTCTGTTTTTGACAGATTCTGTTTTTAGTGTGTTGTTTGCTTATTTTGATGAATCTATGGCTAGTATCGGGGGGTATGAACCATAGAGAAGTTGGAATACAGTAGGTTTAACACCAATATAAATAAAGAATGAGTTCATTACAATACCTTAAGTGGTGGTTTTTCTTTCTTGCACTAACGAAGCTTATGAGATTTCCCGTTGAGTTTTGTGTTGTGAAGTTTTCAAGTTTTGGGTAAAGATTTGATGGACTATGGAATAAGCAATGGCAAGAACCTAAGCTTGGGGATGCCCATGGCACCCCAAGATATTCAAGGATAACCAAAAGACTAAGATTGGGGATGCCCCGGAAGGCATCTCCTCTTTCGTCTTCGTCTATCGGTAACTTTACTAGGAGCTATATTTTTATTCGTCACATGATATGTGTTTTGCTTGGAGCGTCTTGTATGATATGAGTCTTTGATTTTTAGATTACCACAATCATCCTTGCTGTACACACCTTTTGGGAGAAACCCACATGATTTAGAATTTATTAGAATACTCTATGTGCTTCACTTATATCTTTTGAGCTATGCAGTTTTGCTCTAGTGCTTCACTTATATCTTTTTAGAGCATGGTGGTGATTTTATACATATATAAATCATTGATCTCTCATGCTTCACTTATTTTATTTTGAGAGTCTTTTAGAACAGCATGGTATTTGCTATGGTTATAAAATTGGTCCTAGAATGATGAGCATCCAAGTTGGGTATAATAAAAATTATCATAGAAAGTGAATTGGATGCTATGATCAATTTGATGCTTGACAATTGTTTTGAGATATGAGGATGGTGATATTAGAGTCATGCTAGTGGGGTAATTATGAATTTAAGGAATACTTGTGTTGAAGTTTGTGATTCCCGTAGCATGCACGTATGGTGAACCGCTTTGTGATGAAGTTGGAGCATGATTTATTTATTGATTCTCTTCCTTATGAGTGGCGGTCAGGGACGAGCGATGGTCTTTTCCTAGAAATCTACCCCCTAGGATCATGCACGCAGTGCTTGTTTTTTGATGACTTGTAGATTTTTTGCAATAAGTATATGAGTTCTTTATGACTAATGTTGAGTCAATGGATTATACGCACTCTCTCCCTTTCACCATTGCTAGCCTCTTTTGTGTCGCGCAACTTTCGCCGGTACCATACACCCACCATATACCTTCCTTAAAACAGCCATCATACCTACCTATTATGGCATTTCCATAGCCATTCCGAGATATATTGCCATGCAACTTTCCACTGTTTCGTTTATTATGACACGCATCATCATTGTCATATTGCTCTTGCATGATCATGTAGTTGACATCGTATTTGTGGCAAGGCCACCCTCATGATTTCCATACATGTCACTCTTGGTTCATTGCATATCCCGGTACACCGCCGGAGGCATTCATATAGAGTCATATCTTGTTCTAAGTATCGAGTTGTAATCTTGAGTTATAAGTAAATAAAAGTGTGATGATTTTCATCATTAGAGCATTGTCCCAAGTGAGGAAATGATGATGGAGACTATGAGTCATCCACAAGTCGGGATGAGACTTCGGACTTTACAAAGAAAAGGCCAAATAGAATAAAAAAATGAGAGAAAAGAAAGAAGGGACAATGCTACTATCCTTTTACCACACTTGTGCTTCAAAGTAGCACCATGATCTTCATAATAGAGAGTCTCCTATGTTGTCACTTTCATATACTAGTGGGAATTTTT
>NW_021269555.1:0-1180 GCF_002162155.2 Triticum dicoccoides
AAACATCACATGCAATCAATATAAGTGATATGATATGGTCATCATCATCTTGTGCTTGTGATCTCCATCTCCGAAGCACCGTCATGATCACCATCGTCACCGGCGCGACACCTTGATCTCCATCGTAGCATCGTTGTCGTCTCGCCAATCTTATGCTTCCACGACTATCACTACCGTTTAGTAATAAAGTAAAGCATTACATCGCGATTGCATTGCATACAATAAAGCGACAACCATATGGCTCCTGCCAGTTGCCGATAACTCGGTTACAAAACATGATCATCTCATACAATAAAATTCAGCATCATGCTTTGACCATATCACATCACAACATGCCCTGCAAAAACAAGTTAGACGTCCTCTACTTTGTTGTTGCTTGTTTTATGTGGCTGCTACGGGCTTAAGTAAGAACCAATCTCACCTACGCATCAAAACCACAACGATAGTTTGTCAAATAGACTCCGTTTTAACCTTCGCAAGGACCGGGCGTAGCCATACTTGGTTCAACTAAAGTTGGAGAGACAGTCGCCCGCAAGCCATCTCTGTGCAAAGCACGTCGAGGGAACCGGTCTCGCGTAAGCGTACGCGTAAGGTTGGTCTGGGTCGTCTCATCCAACAATACCGCCGAACCAAAATATGACATGCTGGTAGGCAGTATGACTTGTATCGTCCACAACTCACTTGTGTTCTACTCGTGCATATAACATCAACATCAATAACCTAGGCTCGGATGCCACTGTTGGGTTTCGTAGTAATTTCAAAATTTTCCTACGCACACGCAAGATCATGTGATGCATAGCAACGAGGGGAGAGTATTGTCTACGTACCCAACGCAGACCGACTGCGGAAGCGATGACACGACGTAGAGGAAGTAGTCGTACGTCTTCTCGATCCAACCGATCAAGCACCGAAACTACGGCACCTCCGAGTTCGAGCACACGTTCAGCTCGATGACGATCCCCGGACTCCGATCCAGCAAAGTGTCGGGGAAGAGTTTCGTCAGCACGACGGCGTGGTGACGATCTTGATGAACTACAGCAGCAGGGCTTCGCCTAAACTCCGCTACAGTATTATCGAGGAATATGGTGGCAGGGGGCACCGCACACGGCTAAGGAATCGATCACGTGGATCAACTTGTGTCAACTTGTGTGTTTAGAGGTGCCCCTGCCTCCGTATATAA
>NW_021269556.1:0-1124 GCF_002162155.2 Triticum dicoccoides
GAACGAAGAAGGACACATGCCGGCCAGCCTAAGTGTTCCGGAGCAGTAGCAAGCTACCATGGCTCGGTGGAAACACTAGGAGACATTTCCCGGTAAGAGAGGCTACTAAAGATAAACAACTAGATGGTCAGATCCCACACATACCAAGCATTTCAATAGCATACACACAATATGCTCGATATGTGCAGATACAACATGGCATCACAACATGACTCTACGACTCAAGTAATTTATTCAATAGGCTCCGAGGAGCGAGACATTACAAACATGGGTCTCATGACCCAACAATCAGAGCATACAAGTCAAAGCACAAGCGGAAGCTATCATGTCTGAATACAGACATCTATAAATGAAAAAGGCTGAGAAGCCTGACTATCGATCAGATCCTGCCGAGGGCACAAGATCGTAGCTGAGGTAACAAGCTAAACGTCGAAGACCACGCGGAAATACTAGTGAGACTGAAGTCTCTCTGCAAAAACATAAAATAGGCAAACGTGAGTACAAATGTACCCAGCAAGACTTACATCAGAACTATCTACATATGCATCATTATCAACAAAGGGATGGTGGGGTTTACCTGCAGCAAGCCAGCTTTGACTCGGTGGCTATCCTGAACTACGACTGCGAGTAACTTTTTTGAGGTGGCGCACAGGAGTCCACATATTCACCATATCAATACACCACTATGGATCCGCTCCCGTCTCCCTACGAGAACGCCATCCATAGCACTCACGCTTATCTTGCGTATTTTAGAGTATCCACTTTCACTTGTCTATGAACTGATATAAGCAACCCAGAAGTCCTTTTCCGCGGACACGGCTATTCGAATAGATTAGGTTAACCCTGCAGGGGTGTACTTCTTCACACACGCTCTCACCACTTACCGCCGTTTACACGACATGTACTCGGCAACCTTCAAGCGGAAGCCCAACGTGGGTGTCGGCCACGACCTACCTAATCACCTAAGTCTCTAGTCCAGGTTTATCGCCTATTCGGGTTCCATCCATGAGGAGATCCGGCCGGAGTTTCGCTCACAGCCCCAAACGATGTGAACAGGGTTCCCGAGACACCAAACGGGCGCCCGGTACACCGTGCCACGTGCCTACCGCATCACAGCCCACCCC
>NW_021269557.1:0-956 GCF_002162155.2 Triticum dicoccoides
TGTCACATCCCTAGCTTCTGGCATTGCTCTAGGCTAGCTTCATGTGTGCATCATGTTTATATTTTTGAAACTTGAATTGAGGAATATTGGAAGCCTCAAAACCCTAAATAAAAGAGGGGCAAAAACCCTAGAAATCTCATTCATTGCTCCAAAAGGCTCTTCTTAAATGTTTGATAATTTTTGGTAAGGGTTCTGGTCCCAACCAAAATATTGAACATTTTTAAGGATTTATTTTTGGGACTTTGAATTTAAATCATTAGCTATTTGAATTTGAATTATATTCATATAATTAGAATATAATTTCAAATACCCCTGAAATATTTTATGAGCTTTTGGAAAAGTCCATCTAGCCAAATAAAATTATTCAGAGGAGTTTTTGGCATTGTTTGAATTTGTTTAAAATTCAAAACAGTGGCAAAACGAAATTAAATAAAACAAAACAGAAGAAAAAAATAAAAGAGAGAGAGAGAAGGACTTACCTGGCCTCACCCGTGCAGCCCACCAGAACTGGCCCAGCCGGCCTAGCCCGCCACCGCTACTCCCCCCCTGTCGTCTTCCTCTTGCCAGTGGGAGCAGCTGCGTGCTCGCACGCGCGCGGCCGAGGAGGCCACCTCCTCCCTGCCTGGCTGCCTCCTCCTTCCCTGGTCCCTCCCGCGACGCCACGCAGCCCCGACCCCCTCTCACTTCTCCCTCGCTCTCTGGACCTCCCTCCCCCTCGCTCCTCTGTTTCCCCTCCCGCGACCGAACGGAGCCGCCGCCACCGACGAGAGCCACCGTGGCTACCGGCCACCCCACGGCTCACCGACGCCCCAGGAAGCTCCGCCGGTCCTCCCTCTACCTCCTCAACGAGCCACGAGGCCCCGGACGTGCCACAACACCGCCCTCGATGCCTTCTTCAACCTCGGGACCGCCGACCATCTTCGTCAAATTCGCCGGCTCCGGACCGTCCCCGACCT
>NW_021269559.1:0-1020 GCF_002162155.2 Triticum dicoccoides
TGCCTGCCTGCCTGGCCGGCAAGCAGCTCGCTGGAGCGGCGCTGGGCTGGGCCGGCAGGTGGGCCGGGAGCAGGCGTCAGGTAAGTTTTTCCATTTCTTTCTGTTTTCTGTTTTTTTAATACTTCTGCAACTTTGTTGAATTAAATAAAATACTTAGGCCACTCCTAAAATCACCAAACTACTCCTGGTCCATAGTTGGATTATTTCCAACATGAAACATTTTAGTTTGGAGATATTTGAGCATTTAAATATTTTATATAATTTTAAATGCCCAAATTCAAATATCTATGATTTAATTCAAAAACCCTAAGATGGCCTAGGAAAATGTGCATCACTTTTGGCAGAGGTTCTGGACCAAGACAAAAATGATGGGCATTTTAGAAGGGCATTTCAGGTTCATTGAAAAAGTTTTTTTAGTAAACCCTAATTGGTTTCAGAGGGGACTGGGGGTTCTGTCATCCCCATTTCAGGTTTCTGATGAAAGAATAAACATGATGCAACACTCTAATGCATGAACTAGCTAGGGTGTGACAACTCACCCCCACTCAAAAGAATCTCGTCCCGATATTTGGGTTCCTCCGGAAAGAGGGCGGGGTACTCGAGTCGAAGACGATCCTCCCTTTCCCAAGTTGCTTCATCCTCAGAATGGTGCGACCATTGTACTTTGAGAAACTTGATATTATGACGTCGAGTGGTACGCTCGGCCTGATCGAGGATACGAATGGGGTACTCTCGATATGTAAGATTATCTTGGAGATCAAGCGTTTCGTGGTCCACTCCACGGATAGGATCCGAGAAGCAACGCCTGAGTTGAGAAACGTGGAAGACATCGTGGACTCTGGAGAGGTGCGGAGGTAGTTCCAACTGGTAGGCAACTTCTCCTCGTTTAGCGAGAATGCGAAAAGGTCCAATGTAACGAGGAGCCAATTTGCCTTTGATACCGAAACGATGGGTTCCCTTCAGAGGGGTAACCCGAAGGTAAGCCTTCTCGTCAACCTCGAAAGTCATAGCCTTATGTTT
>NW_021269560.1:0-670 GCF_002162155.2 Triticum dicoccoides
GGAAGGGCAAAAACACAAGGCGAGTGAAGTGAGATGGGCAAAACCGCAATTGTTGAAAAATAGGGGCAAATCAGTCCAGCGTGACCCAACTAGGGGCACGAATACAAAAATCCCTTTGTTTATGGAACAATTGTCTTCGTGCCCCTAGTTGGGTCACGCTCGACTGATTTGCCCCTATATTTTCAACAATTGTGGTTTTGCCCAGCTCACTTCACTCGCCTTGTGTTTTTGCCCTTTCGGGGCAGTTCCGACCAATCACGGTTTGCCATGTGGCGACTGCTCACTGGTCGGAACCGCCCCGGAAGGGCAAAAACACAAGGCGAGTGAAGTGAGATGGCAAAACCGCAGTTGTTGAAAAAATAGGGGCAAATCAGTCCAGCTACACCCAACTAGGGGCACGAATACAAAAATCCCTTTGTTTATGGAACAATTGTATTCGTGCCCCTAGTTGGGTCATGCTCGACTGATTTGCCCCCATATTTTCAACAATTGTGGTTTTGCCCAGCTCACTTCACTCGCCTTGTGTTTTTGCCCTTTCGGGGCAGTTCCGACCAATCACGGTTCGCCACGTGGCGACTGCTCACTGGTCGGAACCGCCCCGGAAGGGCAAAAACACAAGGCGAGTGAAGTGAGATGGGCAAAACCGCAATTGTTGAAAAAAATAGGGGCA
>NW_021269561.1:0-1431 GCF_002162155.2 Triticum dicoccoides
CCTGTTACCATTAGCCTTAGACGCACAGTTCGGGACCCCCTACCCGAGATCCGCCGGTTTTGACACCGACACCCACCAGCACCCACAAACTTATTTCGAACCAGTCAACAAACGATTCTGCCTACCAGCCGTTGGATTGACATCCAACATCTGTCGTGTATCTTCTATCTCTTGTCTTCTTATTCCTCCAGCCGCCCAAACCAAACCACCCCATCGGCTCTTCCTGCTCCCGCCTCCCAAGGTTGGCTGCACCTCCGCCGCCCTACCGTACGTACCCTCAAACGTTGGCCAGTCCCTCCCTCTATTCCACCACATGTCCTGTTATTCTCTGGCGACGTCAACCCCAACACGCACCCGCACCCGAACTAGTCATCCCTCGTACTCCCCTCCGCCTATGACTGTACCGGCGCATCTTCCACGGCTCATGTTCGTTCCGTCCGAGGCCTCGCCGTCGTCCTCCGCCTTGCGGCCTTGGTTCGCTCCCGGTGCGTGGTGCACTGCCCTCTTGCGTTGTCAACATCGTCAACAACCAAGAGGAACAAGGAGATGACTGTACGTGGAGAGGATGATAGTAGGGACCCACCAGCATCATGGCAGTACGCAAGCAAGTGCCTCTATATTACAAGCCCAAGAATATGGTTCCTCCTAATGGTTGGACATCTGGGGCTCACGCCATTGTGAACGTAGTCAATAAACGAGAGAATTACACTACGAGCGGCTGACACCAGGGACCCAGCAGGCCGCGCAGTTTTTTTTGAGGAACAAGCAGTTGTTATTTATACTAGTTTTAGCGATGGATCAGGGTAACAACGGGGCTGTCCGGGGGCTGTGGCCCGTCTAGTTTGGGTCTTATTTATGTTTACCACATCATGAGCCCAATTGTGTTTTTTTCTTGCTGAAAATGGCTAGTCCAGTTCTATTTTTTTAAAGAAATACCCAAACGAGGCCTACTTACTTTATCGGCCCTGCTGGGCTGCAAATCTTTCAAGATGAGGAGAGTTTCATTCGGTTTGCCCAGAAATGGGCTGTACATTTTTAAAGCACATCAAACCGGGAATTAGTTTCAATTTTTTTCATTACAAGATTTTGAATTCCATTGATTTTTATGCGTGGACAATTATTTGGATTTTATATTTATATAAATTATTTTTCAAAATAGTTTGAATGTGAATCGATATTTCTGGATTAAAAACAGTTGACCGCACCGAAATATGCAAACTTCCGTATACTTTTTAACCGTGGCCACAATATGGGGTGTAATGCTAACAAAAAGAAGATGGGCTCCAAAAAAATTCTTAAAAATTAGCAAATGGGCTATACATTATTAGAAATAATGGCAGATGGGTTGTGTGCTGTTTTCCACAGATTTGAGGCTGACTTGTGCGCCTACTACAGGTTGACGCATATGCTTTCCTAAAAAAAGGTTGACGC
>NW_021269562.1:0-1288 GCF_002162155.2 Triticum dicoccoides
CGGCCAGCCTAAGTGTTCCAGAGCAGTAGCAAGCTACCATGGCTCAGCGGTAACACTAGGAGACATTTCCCGGTAAGAGAGGCTACTAAAGATAAACAACTAGATAGTCAGATCCCACACATACCAAGCATTTCAATCATACACACAATATGCTCGATATGTGCAAATACAACGAAGCATCACAACATGACTCTACGACACAAGTACTTTATTTAAGGCTCAGGGAGCCATACATAACATACACAAAGGTACGGGTCTCATGACCCAACATACAAGTCATACAGTCATACAAACCAGCAGCGGAAGTAACTTGTCTGAGTACAGACAACTAGTAAAATAAAAGAGGCTTGGAAAGCCTAGCTATACTACGTGGTCCTTCACAAGCTCAGGGTCACCACCTGGGTCTTTAGCCTACTCGTTGATGTCAACGTCTACATAGAACCCACCAGAAGGGGTTGCAGCGTCTTCTGTAAAATGTAGATTATAGCAACATGAGTACAAAGGTACTCAGCAAGACTTACATCAGATCCTACATATATGCATATTATCAAGAAGGGTTGGTGGAGTTATTGCAGCAAGCCAGCTTTGACTCTTGGCTAGACTATCCTACGATACTCCAACTTGAAATGGTTTTGCGCACACGAGTCCACTACTCACCACTTCAATACACTATCGAGGATCCGCCTCCGTCTTCCTACGGAAGAGCCATCCTCGGCACTCACACTTATCTTGAGGCTTTTAGCAGTTTCCATTTACTTGTCTATGAACTGTATAGGCAACCAAGTAGTCCTTTACCGCGGACGCGGCTATTCGAATAGATCATGATAACCCTGCAGGGGTGTACTTCTTCATACATGTTTCCACCACTTAGCGTCTGCACACGATATGTGCTCGGCAGACTTCAAGCGAAAGCCGACGTGGGTGTAGACCACGACCTACCTAAACACTTAAGCCTCTAGTCCAGGTTTATCGCCTATTCAGGTTCCATCCGTAGGGAGTCCGGCCGAGGTTTCCCATACGGCCCCGAACGATGTGAACAGGGTTCCCGAGATACCTAACGGGTATTCGGTACACCGTGCCACGTACCTACCGCATCACAGCCCACCCCTACGGTCAGCGCTGTCCACGGCCTCCAGTAGGCTACAAACACCAGAAACTACTTGCAACTCCTGGACAGAGAGCTAGGGTGAATAAGAAGTCGAGCGGGGTCATATTTCAGGGCCCAATGCATGGTAGTAGCTGTATCTTAAATCACACATACAGATCTCAGTGCTTAAGGTCGGCTTCA
>NW_021269563.1:0-1635 GCF_002162155.2 Triticum dicoccoides
CAGGAGAGACGGGGCGGGAGGAAGGTTGGGCGCGCGGCGCGGCCGGTGCTCGAGGAGGCCGACGGCCATGGCGTCAGGCGGAGCGAGGGAGGAGAGGGAGGCGAGCGTGGGGGGGATCGAGGGAGAGAGGGGGTTCGAGCGAGGGAGATGGGATCGGGCTGAGCGAGGGGCGGTGACGGTGCTGAGGGGAAACGGGAGGGAGAGATTGGATCGGGGGATCCGGCTAGGGTTCGGTTAGAGGCGGCTGGGCCTTAGAGGCCGGCCCGGGTAGGGAAGAAAATGGCCAGAGGCCTGGCTGGGCTGCGCTGGAAAACTGCTGTCTCTTATCTATTTCTTCAAACAGAAATAAAAGGACAAAAGTACGGAGTGATTGGAGGGGGTGGTGAGAGATATGAAAATATCCTCAGGACCCTGGAATTACGCCCTATTTAAGAAAATGATTTGGGGGATTTTAGAGGTTGAAAAATAATTCAAGTTTGAATTAAATTCAAACTTGAGCCATTTTAAAACCTAACCAAAACATTTCCAAAAGAGGTGAAATTTGGCGGTGGGGTTTAGGGCAATAAGTTTGACTATTTGGGAGAAAGTGAACATTAAAGGAGAAGGGGAAAAATGGCACTTGTCAAAAGAAGGAAGTAGAGGGAAGGAGAAGGTGGGTGATGCGAGATTCATGCATGGAACATGCAACAACATAATATGTATGAGAAATCACACCATGCACATGATGACATGATGAAATGCAAAAATAAAAGGAGCAAGCAAAAATGAAACACACGGAGAGACCCGGAACCTATGGAAGTCTTCTCGAGCATCGGTCTCGGGGCGTTACAACACTCCACCACTATGAGAGGATCTCGTCCCGAGATCTAGAATGGCACTGGAAGGAAACGGAAGAGGAAGAGGAGAGGTAAAACTAAGTTGCTTCTTCGACCAATGAGTGAAACCAAAGAACCTTGAGAGGTTGAGCAATTTAAAAGAAAGAGCACAACTGAGAAGAACAAGATTGCAAACAATCCGTTAGAAAAAAAAGAAACAAGGAACATTACGAGAACTTGAAGGTTGCAAAGACATGAATCAAGAGTTTAATGGACAAGATAGAATTCGAAACCACTCCGGTTAAAACAAGATGAGAGGGGAAGAATTCGGGCAGTACTCCGCTTGAACATGGAAGGAATAGAACATGAACTTGAGAAGATGGGATTATACTTGATGAAATCAACAACACACTGCCTCCGGAACTATTGAAAGAATGGCACAATGGGTAAGAAGGATTTCAGACAGCTCTCCAGTTGAGGAAGGAGGGAAAACTTGATAAGATTAGAGAACTCGAATGAAAACACGACACTCCGGTTAAATGGATAAGCAAGAAAAGAACACGATCCTCACGAATCGAGATGGTGAGTGAAAAGAGCAACGTCACAATGCCTCCGGAAGAAAGAATAGAAGATATATCATTGGAATAACAGAATGGAGAAGAAAATGCCAACTTCTGCCACAAATGAGCTTGGAAAGCACTCTTCCAAGAAGGTTACAACGGGGTTGTTGGGAAAAACCAACAACGAAACGAATAAGCTTGTAGTGGGCTTATGGAAAACATCTCAAAATTATGAGGTGACAACCGGCCACTAACGGAAA
>NW_021269564.1:0-823 GCF_002162155.2 Triticum dicoccoides
AGCCTAGGAATAGGATGACGATAACGAATAGTAATATTATTAATGCCTCTACAATCAACACACATACGTGATGTACCATCCTTTTTCGGCACTAGAATAATAGGAACAGCACAAGGACTAAGGGATTCGCGTATATAACCTTTGTCGAGAAGCTCTTGTACTTGACGCATAATCTCCTTCGTCTCCTCTGGATTGGTACGGTATGGTGCACGGTTTGGCAGTGAAGCACCGGGAATTAAGTCAATCTGATGCTCAATCCCTCGAATAGGCGGTAATCCCGGTGGCACGTCTTGTGGAAAAACGTCAGCGAACTCCTGCAAAATGTTAGTGACAGCAGGAGGCAAAGAGGAAGGCACGTCCTCGAATGAAAATATGGCCTCTTTGCACACAAAAGCATAGCAAACAGATTTGCTGAAATCTAGCTCATCAATATCAGATTTGGTGGCAAATAAACATGCACTTTTCAATTTAATTTCAGAAGCAACACTAGATGGTTTATTATTATGCTTCATTTGTTGCTCAAATTCTTTTGCCACAATCTGATTTTCACTCTTATTCTTCTCCTGTTGTGCTTTATTAGCTCTATTAATATCATCTTTCAAAATGGAATCAGGAGTCATAGGAAGCAAAGTAATATTTTTATCCTTATGAACAAGAGTATAGTGATTGTTTCTACCATGGTGTACAGAATTTTTATCAAATTGCCAGGGTCTACCAAGTAATAAGGAACATGCTTGCATAGGTACCACATCACAATCAACATAATCAGCATATGTAGAGATACTAAAATGCACACGAACAGTACGTGTTACCTTAACCTTGC
>NW_021269565.1:0-947 GCF_002162155.2 Triticum dicoccoides
GATGATGCGGTCATTGACAGAATCCTCCAGTCGCTTCCACCAAGCTACAAGAGCTTTGTGATGAACTTCAATATGCAGGGGATGGAAAAGACCATTCCTGAAGTATTTGCTATGCTGAAATCAGCAGAGGTAGAAGTCAGGAAGGAACATCAAGTGTTGATGGTCAATAAAACCACTAAGTTCAAGAAAGGCAAGGGTAAAAAGAACTTCAAGAAGGACGGCAAGGAGGTTGCCGCGCCCGGTAAGCAAGCTGCCGGGAAGAAGCCAAAGAATGGACCCAAGCCCGAGACTGAGTGCTTTTATTGCAAGGGAAGCGGTCACTGGAAGCGGAACTGCCCTAAGTACTTAGCGGATAAGAAGGCCGGCAAAACAAAAGGTATATGTGATATACATGTAATTGATGTGTACCTTACTAGTGCCCGTAGTAGCTCCTGGGTATTTGATACCGGTGCAGTTGCTCACATTTGTAACTCAAAGCAGGGGCTGCGGAATAAGCGGAAACTGGCAAAGGACAAGGTGACGATGCGCGTCGGGAATGGTTCCAAGGTCAATGTGATCGCCGTCGGCACGCTACCTCTGCATCTCCCTTCGGGATTAGTTTTAAACCTTAATAATTGTTATTTAGTGCCAGCTTTGAGCATGAACATTGTATCAGGATCTCGTTTAATTCGAGATGGCTACTCTTTTAAATCTGAGAATAATGGTTGTTCCATTTTTATGAGAGATATGTTTTATGGTCATGCTCCTATGGTGAATGGTTTATTCTTTATGAATCTCGAACGTGATGCTACACATGTTCATAATGTGAGTACCAAAAGAAGTAAGGTTGATAATGATAGTCCCACATACATGTGGCACTGCCGCCTTGGTCACATAGGTGTCAAACGCATGAAGAAGCTCCATGCTGATGGACTTTTAGAGTCTCTTGATTATGAATCATTTGACAC
>NW_021269566.1:0-1186 GCF_002162155.2 Triticum dicoccoides
GGAGGAAAACAGTTCTGTCAGTGAGCACATACTCACTATGTCTGGGTTGCATAACCGCTTGACTCAGCTGGGAGTTAATCTCCCAGATGATGCGGTCATTGACAGAATCCTCCAGTCGCTTCCACCAAGCTACAAGAGCTTTGTGATGAACTTCAATATGCAGGGGATGGAAAAGACCATTCCTGAAGTATTTGCTATGCTGAAATCAGCAGAGGTAGAAGTCAGGAAGGAACATCAAGTGTTGATGGTCAATAAAACCACTAAGTTCAAGAAAGGCAAGGGTAAAAAGAACTTCAAGAAGGACGGCAAGGAGGTTGCCGCGCCCGGTAAGCAAGCTGCCGGGAAGAAGCCAAAGAATGGACCCAAGCCCGAGACTGAGTGCTTTTATTGCAAGGGAAGCGGTCACTGGAAGCGGAACTGCCCTAAGTACTTAGCGGATAAGAAGGCCGGCAAAACAAAAGGTATATGTGATATACATGTAATTGATGTGTACCTTACTAGTGCCCATAGTAGCTCCTGGGTATTTGATACCGGTGCAGTTGCTCACATTTGTAACTCAAAGCAGGGGCTGCGGAATAAGCGGAAACTGGCAAAGGACGAGGTGACGATGCGCGTCGGGAATGGTTCCAAGGTTAATGTAATCGCCGTCGGCACGCTACCTCTGCATCTCCCTTCGGGATTAGTTTTAAACCTTAATAATTGTTATTTAGTGCCAGCTTTGAGCATGAACATTGTATCAGGATCTCGTTTAATTCGAGATGGCTACTCTTTTAAATCTGAGAATAATGGTTGTTCCATTTTTATGAGAGATATGTTTTATGGTCATGCTCCTATGGTGAATGGTTTATTCTTTATGAATCTCGAACGTGATGCTACACATGTTCATAATGTGAGTACCAAAAGAAGTAAGGTTGATAATGATAGTCCCACATACCTGTGGCACTGCCGCCTTGGTCACATAGGTGTCAAACGCATGAAGAAGCTCCATGCTGATGGACTTTTAGAGTCTCTTGATTATGAATCATTTGACACATGCGAACCATGCCTTATGGGTAAAATGACCAAGACTCCGTTCTCAGGAACAATGGAGCGAGCAACCGACCTATTGGAAATCATACATACTGATGTGTGCGGTCCAATGAGTGTTGAGGCTCGCGGTGGCTATCGTTATGTTCTCACCCTCACT
>NW_021269567.1:0-943 GCF_002162155.2 Triticum dicoccoides
TCTACTTTGTTGTTGCATGTTTTACGTGGCTGCTACGGGCTTAAGTAAGAACCAATCTCACCTATGCATCAAAACCACAACGATAGTTTGTCAAATAGACTCCGTTTTAACCTTCGCAAGGACCGGGCGTAGCCATACTTGGTTCAACTAAAGTTGGAGAGGCAGTCGCCCGCAAGCCATCTCTGTGCAAAGCACGTCGAGGGAACCGGTCTCGCGTAAGCGTACGCGTAAGGTTGGTCCGGGTCGTCTCGTCCAACAATACCGCCGAACCAAAGTATGACATGCTGGTAGGCAGTATGACTTGTATCGTCCACAACTTACTTGTGTTCTACTCGTGCATATAACATCAACATCAATAACCTAGGCTCGGATGCCACTGTTGGGATTCGTAGTAATTTCAAAAATTTTCCTACGCACACGTAGGATCATGTGATGCATAGCAACGAGGGGAAGAGTATTGTCTATGTACCCTACGCAGACCGACTGCGGAAGCGATGACACGACGTAGAGGAAGTAGTCGTACGTCTTCTCGATCCAACCGATCAAGCACCGAAACTACGACACCTCCGAGTTCGAGCACACGTTCAGCTCGATGACGATCCCCGGACTCCGATCCAGCAAAGTGTCGGGGAAGAGTTTCGTCAGCACGACGGCGTGGTGACGATCTTGATGAACTACAGCAGCAGGGCTTCGCCTAAACTCCGCTACAGTATTATCGAGGAATATGGTGGCAGGGGGCACCGCACACGGCTAAGGAATCGATCACGTGGATCAACTTGTGTCAACTTGTGTGTTTAGAGGTGCCCCTGCCTCCGTATATAAAGGAGCCAAGGGGGGAGGAGGCGCCGGCCAGGAGGAGGTGGCGCAGGAGGAGTCCTACTCCTACCGGGAGTAGGACTCCCCTCCAATCCTATTCCAACTAGGATTCCCAAGGGGGAAAGAG
>NW_021269568.1:0-1490 GCF_002162155.2 Triticum dicoccoides
TAATAAATCATACATATTTAGAGAGCAATTTTTATTGCTTGCGACGATGGCAACTTACTTGAAGGATCTTACTCAATCCATAGGTAGATATGGTGGACTCTCATGGCAAAACTAGGCTTAAGGATATTTGGAAGCACAAGTAGTATCTCTACTTGGTGCAAATAATTTGGCTAGCATGAGAGGGAAAGGCAAGCTCAACATGTTGGATAATCCATGACAATATAATTTATTTCAGATGTAAGAAAACATAACCCATTACATTGTCTTCCTTGTCCAACGTCAACTCTTTTGCATGTCATATTTTAATGAGTTCTCACAATCATAAAAGATGTCCAAGATAGTATATTTTTATGTGAAAATCTCTCTTTCTTTATTACTTCCTATTAATTGCAACAATGACCAAAACTATGTTTGTCAACTCTCAACAACTTTTATTCATCATACACTTTATATGTGAGGTCATTACTCTCCATAAGATCCATACGATCTCTTTATTTCTTTTTTATTCTTTCTCTTTTATTTTATTTCCTCAAGATCATAGCAAGATAATCAAGCCCTTGACTCAACACTAATCTTTATTATATATAGCTCACGGACTCGATTACATAGAAGGATCATAAAGCAAAAAAGTCAAGGCTAGATCATTGTAAGTGCATCTAGTGCCCCTTAGTGATTTTGGTGTATTGAAGACTTATAGGTTAAGGGACTAATGCGCTTGTGAGTGTACACAGGTCTATAAGTCTATGAGGAGTTTGATATTTACAGAGAAAGTCGACCCCTAAAAATAAAGTTCTTCGGCTGAAGACTTTCTGAAGACTTTGAAAGTGAAGAAATTGGTGTGACCTTGAAGACTTGGTATTCATTCGAGGAACATGAAGCGTGAAGATTTTTGTTTTCGTAGTTTCATTTTCTCTTTCTTGAGTCATAGGAAACATCGTACTGTTAAAGGGGGTCGAGGAAATACTAAGGAAAAATTTCCATGTGATGCTCAACTCAAAATCCTACACCTACCAATCCCTTCGATTGAAGCCATTGGAAATCTCATACAGTTAAGTCATATTCTTCAGTGACAGAGACGAAGTTCTTCTGGTCTCTGAGGAATTTGTTCTGACTGAGGAGTTAGGAATTCGCTAGTGCGGATTGCCTACATAGTGAGGAACATGATAGCCCTGAGGATTTCACCACTCAAAATTCTGACCGTTGCTGTGCTATGCGCTAGCTGTCCCAAAATATCTATCCACCTAACGGTCATATCATTGAAGGGAATTTATGTCTTATCATGTCGGGTTGCTCCCTAGGCTATAAATAGCCGCCCCCTACAACCACTAGCTGGTTGGCTGCTCCGAGAGAAACTGACACTTGTTATTTGAGAGCATCCCATCCTTCGAGGACTTTGAGCGAAAATCATCAAATGAGGAAAACCCAAACCCAAACACCTTCAAACCCCAAGTGATTGAGCATCACTGAAGAGATTGATCCTGCGTGGATCC
>NW_021269569.1:0-1076 GCF_002162155.2 Triticum dicoccoides
ATAAATGTTCCAACAAGGAACGGCTCCAATCTTCACCTGCAACTAACAACGCTATAAGAAGGGCTGAGCAAAGCGGTAACATAGCCAATCAACGGTTTGCTAGGACAATGGTGGGTTAGGGGTTCAACATGGCAATTGGGAGGCTGACAAGCAAAAGGTAGGCATCGTAGCAGTGGCAAAGCAAAAGAGCGAGCAAACTAGCATAGCAAAGATAGTAGTGATTTCGAGGGTATGATCATCTTGCCTGCACAGTTGTCAGAGTTGACTGGATCCTCACAAGCAAACTCAACGGGCTCCTCGGTAGCGAACTCGTCTCCCGGCTCTACCCAACAAGACAAACAAGCAACAAGGATACAATCAACCACGGGCAAGACCAAGCAATGAAATGACGATATGCTATGCGGGATGCGATGCGGGATGCAAAATGCAAGATATGACAGGAAATGCATGAACCTGGCATCAACTTGGAAAACCAAGTGTGCCACTGTATAGAGGGGATGAAATCACTTGAAAACGATATAAAGATCATTGGAATCGGAGCTACGGTTTGGAAATGGCAAGCGTTTTAAGATATGACACCGGTCTGCGATTAACAGCAAGTAGGCATCTAAATGCAACGAAATGAACATGCTACAGCCACCAAACATGAAAACAGAAAAACATGGCAGTGAAGTACACAAGATGGTTGACAAAACACTAGCACTGAGTCATAGGCAAATTCATCCATTAAGAGGTTCAAACAAGCATGGCTAAAACGCAAATGCAAAACAGATTTCAGACTTAGTGAAATTAACACTAGTCTGAAATTTCAGATCACGATGCTCTCTTCGGAGCAGCAAAACAACATGATAGAAAACCTGAACATGACAAGTAAGAACATGGCATGGAGCTACTCAACAAGCTTAATAAAACACCCAAAGTGACCTGGGGCCAAAAGGGTTCACAAAATACTCTACCGAGCTCACGAACATCGCTCGAACACAATCAGTTTTCAGACTTAGAGAAAACTGAGACATGCTGAAATTTAACTCACGAAGGCATGTAAACGAGCTCGATGCACTCACTACGGTGCAAGT
>NW_021269570.1:0-1336 GCF_002162155.2 Triticum dicoccoides
AAGTCTGGAATTTATCATCAGGAAGCACACTTTAGAGCATGAAAAATACATTCTACAGGAACTTAACATGGCAAATCAAGGCATGACATGAAGCTATTCAAAGCACTTAACACAAGTCCCTTAGTGACCTTGAGCCAAAAGGGATCAGAAAATACAATTGCAAGCATGTGAACATAGCAAAAATATGAACAGATTCAGACTTGGTGAAAAACTGAAGCATGGCAAAACAGTTAACGAGTAGGAATGTTAACCAGCTCGATGCACTCACTACAGAGCATGGCATGACAAACTAAGCATTCAACCGTCAATAAGACATGACATAGAAGCTAGACATGGCAAGAAGAAGAACATAGCATGCACGGATCAATAGCAACATCCTCGGCAAAATCGCTAATCATGTCAACAATCTGCCAGGATTCACTTTATAGCAAAAGTAGAGCTCGATTGACTCAAGCTAGGGTGCTCCATAAATGCAAAAAAAGACATGGATGGAGAGAGCACCACAATGTTAACAAAACATCCTTACTGATCATCCTCAAAAGAGGCACGGGTCACTAGGAGACAACATGAACATATGGCATAACCACAAAAACAGAACAAGGACTTAGTGAAATTCTAAGTCCTGAAAGCAGCATTACCGATTACGCTACTTTGCAAACTTGTGCTAGTCACCATAAATATCACAAAAATACATTGCATACACCCCTGTAAAGATGGCATGGCATATAACAAAACACATGTAGAGCTTAGTATCATAGCATGCACACAATAATCATGGAAAACATGACAAAATGCCATTTGCTGAAACAGATCTGACAAATTCATCAAATAGCCCTCTTCCAACAGCATTTCGGGCATCAAGATGAGCTCAAATGAAAATTATGCAATGAGATGAAATGATGTACTCGTCGAGGCAAACATTTTGATATGCTACACGTGCAAATCGGAGCTACGGTTGCAGAGATACGATGCGATGAAGATTGCAAAATATTACGGGGACTTGGTGGAATTCTCGCCCTGCGAGATCTAGGGTTCGTGCACGCGAAACGACGCAAGGCAGATCTCGCCGAAGTCAACGACGTTGCCGGTGGCTTCTCCGGTGGTGTGGCGGCGGGATGGCGCTGGAGGGTGGCCGGGGAGCTCGGGGACGGCCGGATCCGGTCCGGCTCGACCGGATCCGCGGCAAGGGCGGCGGTGGCGCGCGCTCCAGCGAGCAGAGGCGCCGGCGGCGGCGAGGTGCGGCGGGGACGGGCGGCGCTGCGTCGGCGAGCGGGGCGGCGGAGCACGGCGAGCAACGGCGGCGCGGCGAAAGACGCAGGGAGGCGGCCCACGGTGG
>NW_021269571.1:0-2835 GCF_002162155.2 Triticum dicoccoides
CCTAGCTAGTTACCCTGACATGCGTGGAGAGATCAACAAGATTATTCCCAGTACTAGCTATTCCTATATTTTCTTTGATTCCATGCATACCACGGAGAATGAATCACCCAATTGAAAGGGAATAACACCTAAAAATTTCTATCTGCTAGCTTACCAAAACTACTCCAACGTCTGCAATTTATACAGCTGCACTACAGCTTGTGTTTCATTGATGGAAGCCCAGTCTCCTAGAAGTTATGTAGACTTGGTAGTTGGCCTTTAGTGTTCTATACTTGTAAACAGCTAGCACAACCATCCCAACCATGTGTATCGGGCGGATGATAGCACATAGGTTGATGGTCTTCCAAATAGACAGTGTAGGATTGATGCAAAAAAAAAAAAATAGACAGTGTAGGAAGATAAGTCGGGTTGGCACTTTTTTTTTAGGAAATCTGGTTGGCACTTAAAATGGTGCGTTCATGTTGTGGTCATAGTCAACCGTCTGGTTAAAAAGATAATTAGGCCTACCCATCTGGCGGCCCATAGTCAACCGTCGAGTAATATGTCCTAGCTAATCTACGCGGCTTCCCTAAAAAAAAAGCTAATCTATGTGGCTATCCCCTCTCGTTGGGGTTCAGACTCCTCCGATGGCGCCTGGCCCCGCCGTGGAGAAACCGACCCTCTGCCTTCTCTGTCCGCTGCGGATAGCCGGCGTCTTCGGACCCACGGCTCTGGTGGCTAGGGGAGGCGAGTCTAGGCTTTTTCCCACCAGCGGAACACATCTCTTTGCGGTGAAGATATAAAATGGAGGGCCACTTCGGCATCTCCGTTCCATCCCCTCCCGATCTCCGTCCAACATGTCCAGCACTGCAGCCACACAGACAGATCCGTCCACGCGTGCGATACATTCCTCCTCGACGCGAACTGCGACAACGACAACTGGCCCTCCGCATCACATTGCAGCGATCGCGGGTGAACATGGGCGGCAGCTCCAGATTTGCTTCATCCCCACTCACCCGTCAATGCAGCACTGACACTGGAGCTGGCCCTTCCCACCCCACGAGCAACTCCACGCGGGAAGCTCGCTCCGTGCCGCCTGTTCTTCAATGTCTTCCCCCTCCGGCCACTGCTCCTCAAGGGAAGTGGTGGGTTTTAGTGCCCACTCCGTCGGCGTCGCGGAAGCACACACCCGAATAGGAGATGTGTGGCGCCCACTGCAAGAGGCAGCGGGCAAGGGAGAGTAAGGGCATGTCGGAGGCGGTCGCATAGTCCTCCAGCCACCCGCAGAGTGTCGGCGGTGCTTGACAAGGAGGAGCAGCTGTTAGCGTGGATCTACCGCCACTCACTTATGACGGTGGAGACGAATGCCCGCTGGCTCCAGAGAAAAAGAGCGAAGGCGCACCGGCTGGGCTTGGAGCAGCCTGTGCGTGAGGCGCGAAGGCGACGAGAGTGGCCAAGCTCGCTCGAACATGTATATTATCTTGTAGTGGTATTCCTCGGCCAATTTGGAATCCTTTCAATACAAGATATAATATACATGCTTATGTTGTAAAAATAGGTCGTCCAGTTGTACTTCTACATCCTTGTTTTTGTCATTACGCTCCATCTACCCGTTCTGATCTAAGGGTTCTACCTCACTGTTCACCTTCTTCTTCCTTGTTCACTTGTTCGAGTCCGACACCTCCGTACTGGTGTCTTTTGCATCACCCAAATGAAAAGGAATAACACCTAGAAATTTCTATCTGCTAGCTTACCAAAACTACTCCAACGTCTGCAATTTATAGAGCTGCACTACATCTTGTGTTTCATTGATGGAAGCCTAGTCTCCGAGAAGTTATGTAGACTTGGTAGTTGGCCTTTAGTGTTCTATACTTTTAAACAGCTAGCACAACCATCCCAACCATGTGTATCGGGCGGATGATAACACATAGGTTGATGGTCTTCCAAATAGACAGTGTAGGATTGATGCAAAAAAATAAATAAATATAGACAGTGTAGGAAGATAAGTCGGGTTGGCACGGTTTTTTAGGAAATCTTGTTGGCACTTAAAATTGTGCGTTCATGTTGTGGTCACAATGAACATAAAGGTTAAAAAGATAATTAGGCCTACCCATCTGGCGGCCCATAGTCAACCGTCGAGTAATATGTCCTAGTTAATCTATGCGGCTATCCCCTCTCGTTGGGGTCCAGACTCCTCCGATGGCGCCTGGCTCCGCCGTGGAGAAACCGACCCCCTGCCTTCTCTGTCCGCTGCTGATAGCCGGCGTCTTCGGACCCACGACTCTGGTGGCTGGGGGAGGCGAGTCTAGGCTTTTTCCCACCAGCCTAAGACATCTCTTTACGGTGAAGATATAAAATGGAGGGCTCGACTTCGGCATCTCCGTCCAATCCATCCCCTCCCGATCTCCGTCCAACATGTCTAGCACTGCAGCCACACAGACAGATCCGTCCACGCGTTCGATACATTCCTCCGCGATGCAAACGGCGACAACGACAACTGGCCCTCCGCATCACATGGCAGCAATTGCGGGTGAACATGGGCGGCAGCTCCAGATTTGCTTCGTCCCCACTCACCCGCCAACGCAGCATTGACATTGGAGCTGGCCCTTCCCACCCCACGAGCAACTCCACGCGGGCAGCTCGCTCCGTGCCGCCCATTCGTTGATGTCTTCCCCCTCCCGCCATTGCTCCTCAAGGGTAATGGTGGGTTTTAGTGCCCACTCGGTCGGTGTCGCGGAAACGCACACCCGAATAGTAGACGTGTGGCACCCACCGCGAGAGGCAGCGGGCAAGGGAGACTAAGGGCACATCAGAGGCAGCCGCATATTACTCCAGCCAGCCTGCAGATTGTCGGCG
>NW_021269572.1:0-938 GCF_002162155.2 Triticum dicoccoides
TCACCTTATTATTGGGCCAGGCCCATGTAATTTCGAAATACATAAGTATAGGCTATTTTTAGAGTCCGTATGTGTGGGGAAACAAGAGATAGGGTTGATTTCGGACCCCTCCACCAAGGGCCACGAAATTCCCCCCTCTTCCTCCATATATACAGCCCTTAGGGCATCGTTTAGACTTTGGGTTTTGTTTAGATTAAAAGTTCGCCATAGCTGCAACTTTGCGTACTTCGTTTGTGTTCAACGACCAGACAAAGGCGTCACAGAACCCCACCTTGATCAATAAAGTTTTCATCTTATATTCGCAATATCCAGATTGCAATCTTAGTTTCTTGCTTGTTCTTCGTTTGCTCGCAGGAAACAGACCCTCGTGGTCAGGTTGATCGTGCTCCGGCGTGGTCAATAACCTCTCGGAGTTGGTTTAGCGATTGCTAAGGCGCGACGTCCTCGCACGTTCGTACTCGGATCGTCAAAGTCGACTTCCACCAAAGCGATATCCATCATCTCATCGAAAGACGGGACACCTTTGCCTTTATCAAGTGGTATCAGATTTCCAGGTTGCTCGGTGAGATTTTACAGTTTTTCGTAGTTTAGATCGAGTCTGTTCTTCATACCTACAGTCCACGAAAAAGCCACAAAAAAAATTAGGGTTAGTTCATCATATCCGAACCAATCTGAGCCTTTGCATAATCTTTTTAGGGTTTTGCTTTGTTGAATTTGCGGTTGCATCGTCGTGTCTAGTTGCTGGTCTTAGAGTCTAGTCTTTTAGAGTTTCGAGTTCTGGTCATAAGTTGTCACGCCGCCGCCGCACCATCATCATCACCCCTGCCATCTACCACCACCGCTTATCCGCCACCGCTTCGAATCCGTATCCATATACCACCACAGCTGTCATATACCACCACCGCTGCCATCTACCACCATATATCCACCACCAATCC
>NW_021269573.1:0-1203 GCF_002162155.2 Triticum dicoccoides
GAATATGATGCTGCCTAAATTGGATACATTTGTTTTGCTTACAAATGAAGGGCCTAGCTTGGAGAAGGATGAACATTGGAGCAAGAACAAGCATGGAGATGATGGCATGCGCAAGGGGAACAAGAACGGAGTTACAAGTGATGATTTCAGGACTTTGAAGCCACCATAATGGGTGCATGAAGCCTTGGACGAAATATACAAGATGCCACTTCATAAATTTCGTCCCGAGGCTATTTTAGGTGCTGCGTCACCTTATTATTGGGCCAGGCCCATGTAATTTCGAAATACATAAGTATAGGCTATTTTTAGAGTCCGTATGTGTGGGGAAACAAGAGATAGGGTTGATTTCGGACTCCTCCACCAAGGGCCACGAAATTCCCCCCTCTTCCTCCATATATACAGCCCTTAGGGCATCTTTTAGACTTTGGGTTTTGTTTAGATTAAAAGTTCGCCATAGCTGCAACTTCGCGTACTTCGTTTGTGTTCAACGACCAGACAAAGGCGTCACAGAACCCCACCTTGATCAATAAAGCTTTCATCTTATATTCGCAATATCCAGAGTGCAATCTTAGTTTCTTGCTTGTTCTTCGTTTGCTTGCAGGAAACAGACCCTCGTGGTCAGGTTGATCGTGCTCCGGCGTGGTCAATAACCTCTCGGAGTTGGTTTAGCGATTGCTAAGGCGCGACGTCCTCGCACGTTCGTAGTCGGATCGTCAAAGTCGACTTCCACCAAAGCGAAATCCACCATCTCATCGAATGACGGGACACCTTTGCCTCTATCAACTATTGTTTCAGATCGTGATACTAAATTTCTTAGCCACTTTTGGAGATGTTTATGGGCTAAGTTGGGGACTAAACTGCTTTTTAGTACTACTTGTCACCCCCAAACTGATGGACAAACTGAAGTAGTCAATAGAACGTTGTCTACTATGCTTAGGGCTGTTTTGAAGAATAATAAGAAAATGTGGGAGGAATGCTTGCCTCATATTGAATTTGCTTATAATCGTTCATTGCATTCTACTACTAAGATGTGCCCTTTTGAAGTTGTGTATGGTTTCCTACCTCATGCACCTATTGATTTGTTGCCTCTTCCATCTTCGGAGAAGGTTAATTTTGATGCTAAACAACGTGCTGAATTGATTTTAAAAATGCATGAGTTAACTAAGGAAAACATTGAGCGCATGAATGCTAAATATAAACTTG
>NW_021269574.1:0-1404 GCF_002162155.2 Triticum dicoccoides
TTTCCAACCCAATTGGAATCACCTTCAAATTCGTCCGGAGCGTTGAGTTGTGGACGAAACAATCTGATGCTGCAGCAGAATCCGAGTCAAACTACAAGTCCAAAGGTGTTACATCACCTCCACTTGGGCCCATTGGCCTTGTACGACCTAGATTTAGTTTTAGGCTGCCTTGGGACGTCCTCCCACCTCCTTGGCCGCCACCCCTTGCTCCTATATAAGTAGATCCATCTAGTAGCTTTTCCTGGGGATTTGTTTAGTTAAAAGTTAGCCATTGCAACTTCGTGTACTTCGTTTGTGTCCAACGACCAGACCAAGACCGCTTCCGGATCCCCACCATTATCAATACCTCATATATATTTGCAATATTCAGATTGCTTTATCATATTCTTGCTCGTTCTTCGATTGCTTGCAGGAATAGACCTTCGTGGTCAGGCTGACCATGCTTCCGGCAGCGTCAGTAACCTCAGGAGATTGGTTTAGCGATTGCTAAGGCGCAACGTCGTGCACGTTTGTAGTCGGATCGTCAAAGTCGTCTCCACCAAATCGATAGTTATCATCTCATCGAAAGATCGGGACACCCCCGCCTCTATCATGTTATTACAAGATGGCAAACCTGTTGCATACTTTTCTGAAAAATTGAGTGGGCCTAGTCTGAATTATTCTACTTATGATAAAGAATTATATGCTCTTGTTCGGACTTTAGAAACATGGCAACATTATTTATGGCCCAAAGAATTTGTTATACATTCTGATCATGAGTCTTTGAAACATATTAAAAGTCAAGCTAAACTGAATCGTAGACATGCTAAATGGGTTGAATTCATTGAGACTTTCCCTTATGTCATTAAACACAAGAAGGGAAAAGAAAATATTATTGCTGATGCATTGTCTCGTCGCTATACTATGCTTTCACAACTTGACTTCAAAATATTTGGTTTGGAGACCATCAAACATCAATATGTGCATGATGCTGATTTTAAAGATGTAATGCAGAATTGCAAAGAAGGAAGAATGTGGAACAAGTTTGTCGTTAACGATGGATTTGTGTTTCGTGCTAACAAGCTATGCATTCCAGCTAGCTCCGTTCGTCTTTTGTTGTTGCAGGAGGCGCATGGAGGAGGATTAATGGGACACTTTGGCGTGAAGAAGACGGAGGACGTACTTGCTACACATTTCTTTTGGCCAAAGATGAGACGGGATGTTGAGCGTTTTATTGCTCGCTGCACTACATGTCAAAAAGCTAAGTCACGACTCAATCCTCATGGTTTATATATGCCTTTGCATGTACCTAGTGTTCCTTGGGAGGATATATCTATGGACTTTGTTTTAGGTTTACCTCGAACAAAGAAGGGGAGGGATAGCATATTTGTTGTCGTGGATAGATTCTCGAAAATGGCACACTTT
>NW_021269575.1:0-1220 GCF_002162155.2 Triticum dicoccoides
CGTCAACCAGATTCTAGAAGACATGCTTCGAGCCTCTGTTATCTCATTCGGAATGGACTGGGAAAAGTGCCTTCCATTTGCCGAATTCGCTTACAACAACAGCTATCAATCTAGCCTGGGTAAAGCCCCTTTTGAAGTTCTCTATGGACGACGGTGTCGAACACCCCTTAACTGGTCAGAGACCGGGGAAAGACAATTCTTTGGCCCGGATATGATTCAGGAAGCAGAAGAACAAGTTCGCATCGTTCGTGAAAAGTTGAAAACAGCCCAATCCCGTCAAAAGAGTCAATATGACCGAAAGCATAAGGCTATGACTTTCGAGGTTGACGAGAAGGCTTATCTTCGGGTCACCCCTCTGAAGGGAACCCATCGTTTCGGTATCAAAGGCAAATTGGCTCCTCGTTACATTGGAACTTTTCGCATTCTCGCCAAACGAGGAGAAGTTGCCTACCAGTTGGAACTACCTCCGCATCTCTCCAGAGTCCACGATGTCTTCCACGTTTCCCAACTCAGGCGTTGCTTCTCGGATCCTATCCGTGAAGTGGACCACGAAACGCTTGATCTCCAAGATAATCTTACATATCGAGAGTACCCCGTTCGTATCCTCGATCAGGCCGAGCGTACCACTCGACGTCATAATATCAAGTTTCTCAAGGTTCAATGGTCGCACCATTCTGAGGATGAAGCAACTTGGGAAAGGGAGGATCGTCTTCGACTCGAGTACCCCGCCTTCTTTTCGGAGGAACCCAAATCTCGGGACGAGATTCTTTTGAGTGGGGGTGAGTTGTCACACCCTAGCTAGTCATGCATTAGAGTGTTGCATCATGTTTACTTCTTCATCAGAAACTTGAAATGGGGATGACAGAACCCCCAGTCCCCTCTGAAACCAACTAGGGTTTACTAAAATAATTTTCAATGAACCTGAAATGCCCTTCTAAAATGCCCATCATTTTTGTCTTGGTTCAGAACCTCTGCCAAAAGTGGTGCACATTTTCCTAGGCCATCTTGGGGTTTTTGAATTAATTCATAAATATTTGAATTTGGGCATTTAAAATTATATAAAATATTTAAATGCTCAAATACCTCCAAACTAAAATGTTTCATGTTGGAAATAATCCAACTATGGACCAGGAGTGATTTGGTGATTTTTGAAGTTGCCTAGGTATTTTATTAAATTCAACAAAGTTGCAGATATATTAAATAAAAACAGAAACAGAAAA
>NW_021269576.1:0-1294 GCF_002162155.2 Triticum dicoccoides
CTCCTAGTCATTCCGGAATAGAATGGCTTGACAGACCACAAGAGTCATAGGCATCGATGAACGAACGCACGCATACTCTTGACTATCAATTGATAGACGAGGGTCAGAATGCAACTAAAGAGAACAACTCAAAGGAACATATAACTTTCTGAGTTGTGGATGCATAGATTAGTATGTCGAACCAAGTTCAACATATTTCTTCCGGATAACCCATGCAGAAAGGTAGAACTGGCAGAGTCACGATTTATGAATGGAGATCTCCTCAAGAGTACTCTAATTGTGATCTTTTAATCCAGAAGAACTCCTGCCAAGAGTGGTTCATGGTAATTGGAAGAAGAAAATACCACGGACCTCGAGGACTATCACAAGGTTACTAATATCCTAAAGGAGCTAGCAATTACTAACAACATGAAGTAGGTAGAGTGAATCTCGGGTTCAAGAACCCAGGAGCAGAATACCTACTACTAAGTAGCATCACGGGATGCTTTCGAGAATGATGGCCAGAATCATCACACTAGGAACACAAATCCTGGCTAATTACTAGATGATCCCCTAAGACACCTAGGGTCACAATAATATCTCCAACATATATGTCAAGGTAACGAAGTACCTCAACTCACTGATTAGTGTGGTTAATCTGGCCCATGGGAACATTGAAACGGGAAGAAAGGATTTGCAATTGCATCAGACTACTTAGAAACCTGGGATGACTCGGACAACATAACGGCTGTAAATGCTCAGAAAAGATTTGAGACATTCACAAAAATGGTGGCATAACCACTCAGAAGCACAAAATCAAGTTTTCAAGATCAGCAATTAACATACGGAAGTAGTAGGAACTGAACTGAGACTTAAGTCCAACAATCTTATAAGTCTACGGATTAGTAACACGTGATCCTGATAGAAAGAAGAGATAGCCTAGTTCTTAATCCCCGTAGAAGAGAAGATGATGACTCAGATCAGAAGGCCATGAGGTATAAGGAGTAAAAGAGCCTTACGTTCCATCCCACAATCAATTCCCTTATATAACTAAGGAATTTCTAGACTCAACTTCGACCAGTTTGGCTTGGTAATCCTACAGGCAGTCAAGCTCTGATACCAACGCTGTCAGGACCCTGACTCGATGTCACATCGATCTAGCCGGTAACACCTCATATCACTTTGCGGCCTCACGCACGGTATCCCCACGGGTGTCGCCTTACCTTTGCCCGGGACCGTTTGCGCCTTTTGGCTCACGTATATGATAGTGTCGCTAGCATCCATATGATAAAGAGCCCGGGCTGACATGACTAGT
>NW_021269577.1:0-1368 GCF_002162155.2 Triticum dicoccoides
CCATCTGTACCATTTTCATGCATGTTAGAACAACTTATAGCTGCTGTTTAGCACAAATCATATAAAGGGCATTTATTTAATCACATATGGAGTTTGAATTTGAATTTTATATTCAAACCAACTTCATTTAATCTGTTGCTAGTTGCATTAGCTCAAAACACATTCATATTGCCATGTCATGAGCATGCATCATATTGTGCATTGCATTGATTGTGTTCCTTTCTGTGTTGCCGGTATTTGTCCCCTCTCGATAGACGTGATACCGATGATGTGATCGTTGACACTGATGAAGACTCAATGTTATCTTCAGAAGTGCCAGGCAAGCAAAACCCCCTTGTTCATTCCGATACAATCCCACTCTCTCGCTCCTGCTCTCTTTTACTGCATTAGGACAACATCGATTCATCTGTTACTTGCTGCGGTAGCTGAACCCCTTTATCCTCTGCATGACCTGTCATTGCCACAGTACATAGATGAAACCCACTAGCATGAGTAGGAGTTGTTTGAGCCCTGCTGTGCCTACTCATTCATGCTTGTTTGTCATGCCTGCTACTGCTTAGAGTTGAGTGAGGTCTGATTCATCGGGGATGAATCAGAGGTGTGTGAACATGTCCTACTGTGTGTGAGCTAAGTGTGTGAACACGATTTGGTAAAGGTAGCGGTGAGAGGCCATGTAGGAGTACATGGTGGGTTGTCTCATTGCAGCCGTCCTCAGGAACTGAGTTCTGTGTTTGTGATCCATGATTCAGCTACTACCACGCATTGGGCCCGAAACCAATGGACCCTCTCGGCTTCTTGACCACCCTTGTCCTCTGTCCAGGAGTTGCAAGTAGTTTCTGGTGTTTGTAGTATGCTGGAGGCCGTGCACAGCGCTGACCGTAGGGGTGGGCTGTGATGCGGTTGGCACGTGGCCGGGTAAACCGGGCGCCCGTTTGGTGTCACGAAACCCTGTTCACATCGTTTGGGGCTGTGAGCGAAACTCCGGCCGGATCTCCTCATGGATGGAACCCGAATAGGCGATAAACCTGGACTAGAGACTTGAGTGTTTAGGCAGGCCGTGGCCGACACCCACGTTGGGCTTCCGCTTGAAGGTTGCCGAGTACATGTCGTGTAAACGGCGGTAAGTGGTGAGAGCGTGTGTGAAGAAGTACACCCCTGCAGGGTTAATATGATCTATTCGAATAGCCGTGTCCGCGGAAAAGGACTTCTGGGTTGCTTATATCAGTTCATAGACAAGTGAAAGTGGATACTCTAAAATATGCAAGATAAGCGTGAGTGCTATGGATGGCGTTCTCGTAGGGAGACGGGAGCGGATCCATAGTGGTGTATTGATATGGTGAATATGTGGACTCGTGTGCGCCACCTCAA
>NW_021269578.1:0-1644 GCF_002162155.2 Triticum dicoccoides
AGGGCGGGGCAGGGGCTCGGGGCGCCAGGGCGGCGTGCACATCGGAGCAGGGGAGCTCGAGGCGGGGCGACGCGTGGGGGCAGGGCGACAGCGACAAGGACCGGGCGGCGGCCCATCGGGGCAAGGGCGCGGGGCGACAGCGACGAGGAGCGGGCGGTGACGGCGAGCACGGGGCAGGGGCTCGGGGCACCGAGGCTGCGCGCGCGTTAGAGCAGGGGAACTCGAGGCGGGGCGGCGCGTGGGGGCAGGGCGACAGCGACAAGGAGCGGGCGGCGACCCGTTGGGGCAAGTGCGCTGGGCGTCAACGACGAGGAGCGGGCGGTGACGGCGAGCACGGGCAGCCTGGAAGCATCGATGAGCTCGGCGTCGTTGGGGGCAAATGGTCGATGAAACTGAAAAATTCCTAAGTCCTGCTTATATACACAAAGTATTGGTCCCGGTTTGTGGCACCAACCGGGACCAATGCCCCCATTTAGTCCCGGTTCGTGCCACCAACCGGTACCAAAGGCCGCCGCTTCCTGCCCTTTGGGCTGCCGAAAACTGGTCTTTGGTCCCGGTTGGTGGCACCAACTGAGACTAAAGGGGGGCATTGATCCCGGTTGGTGCCACCAACCGGGACCAAAGGCCCCTGCGCTGCCCAAGTCGTGGCCAAAGTCTAGTACCACCTCGCTAGTTGAGAGGGACTCGGAGTGGTTTATAAGCCCCAATTCGGCTACCCTCTCGAGCTCCTCTCAAATGCAGGTTTACGGGCCTAATCTCGCACTGTGCGGCCTGTGGGCCTACTGCGCCATCTACGGGCCTGAATCCTGGCCCAGGTTGGGTTTCTAGTCGTATTCAGGCCGTGGTGGCCCAATAGGTGGCAGTTTTTTTTATTTTTTTCCAGTTTTTTTGTTTTGTTTTTTGCATTATTTATTTTCTTTTGTTTTTTGCTTTATTTTTTAATTCTTTTTGCTTTGAGGTCAGAAAAATTATAAACTTTCTGTTAGTGCCATTACTTTTCAAATTTGAATAGTTAAAATTTGAATTCTTTGAAATTTGTGTGAATCGCAAGTTTGTGATTAACTTTACTATAAAAATAGTTTTTTTCCAGTTTTTTTCCCGTTTTTTTGTTTTGTTTTTTGCATTATTTATTTTCTTTTGTTTTTTGCTGTATTTTTTAATTCTTTTTGCTTTTAGGTCAGCAAAATTATGAACTTTCTGTTAGTGCCATTAGTTTTAGAAAAATTATTTTGTTTTTTTGTTTTCTTTGTTGCTTTATTTATTTTATTTTGTTTCTACTTACAAAAAAATACTTATTGTTGCTATTTTTATTTATTTTATTAAAGTTTATGTTTAATTATTTTTCTTTTAAGTCACAAAAAATATAAACTTTCTGTTAGTGCCATTAGTTTTCAAATTTGAATAGTTAAAATTTGAATTCTTTGAAATTTGTGTGAATCACAAGTTTGTGATTAACTTTACTAAAAAAATAAGCATAGATGCGCCTATAGAGAAAATTCAACCTAAATTCATAATAAATTTCTATGAATTTCAAAGAAATTCAGTATGAATTTAGGTCAAATTCCCTATATAAGGGCACCTATTTTCACTTTGAGAGGAGCTCAACAAGGCAGAGAGGGAGGGGCTTATAAACCGGTGTGAGCG
>NW_021269579.1:0-1963 GCF_002162155.2 Triticum dicoccoides
ATTGTTGGGATATCATTATTATATCTTGTTTACTTTAATGCATCTATATACTTGGTAAAGGGTGGAAGGCTCGGCCTTATGCCTGGTGTTTTGTTCCACCCTTGCCACCATAGTTTCCGTCATACCGGTGTTATGTTCTTTGATTTTGCGTTCCTTACGCGGTTGGGTGTTATGGGAACCCCTTGACAGTTCGCTTTGAATAAAACTCCTCCAGCAAGGCCCAACCTTGGTTTTACCATTTGCCTACCTACCACCATATACCTTCCCTTGGGTTCTGCAGACTCAAGGGTCATCTTATTTTAAACCCCCCCGGGCCAGTGCTCCTCTGACTGTTGGTCCGAACCGAGCCGCCTGCAGGGCCACCTCGGGGAAACTCGAGGTCTGGTTTTACTTGTAGCATGTCTCATCCGGTGTTGCCCTGAGAACGAGATACGTGCGACTCTTATCGGGATTTGTCGGCACATCGGGTGGCTTTGCTGGTCTTGTTTTACCATTGTTGAAATGTCTTGTAACCGGGATTCTGAGTCTGATCGGGTCTTCCTGGGAGAAGGAATATCCTTCGTTGACCGTGAGAGCTTGTGATGGGCTAAGTTGGGACACCCCTGCAGGGTTTTGAACTTTCGAAAGTCGTGCCCGCGGTTATGGGCAGATGGGAATTTGTTAATATCCGATCGTATAAAACCTGACACTTAACTTAATAAAAATGAATCAACCGCGTGTGTAGCCGTGATGGTCTCTTTCCGGCGGAGTCCGGGAAGAGAACACGGTCTCGTGTTATGCTTGAACGTAAATAGTTTTAGGATCACTTCTTGATCTGTATAGCTTCTGACCGTGTTTGCTTCTCTTCTCGCTCTCATTTGCGTAAGTTAGCCACCATATATGCTAGTGCTTGCTGCAGCTCCACCTCACTACCTTTTCCTACCCATAAGCTTAAATAGTCTTGATCGCGAGGGTGTGAGATTGTTGAGTCCCCGTGACTCACAGATTACTTCCAAAACCAGATGCAGGTGCCGATGATGCCAGTGCAAGGGACGCGACCGAACTCAAGTGGGAGTTCGACGAGGATTCAGGACGTTACTATGTTTCCTTTCCGGACGATGAGTAGTGGAGCCCAGTTGGGGCGATCGGGGATCTATGCATTTGGGGTTCTCTTTATTTTGGTTCCGTGGTCGGACCTTGATTGTATTCTGGATGATGTAATGCTATATTTATGTATTGTGTGAAGTGGCGGTTGTAAGCCAACTCTTTATTCCTTTCTTATTCATTACATGGGATGTGTAAAGATTACCCCTCTTGCGACATGCCTACTATGCGGTTATGCCTTTAAGTCGTGCTCCGACACGTGGGAGATATATCCGCATCGTGAGTGTTACACCGTGACAACGATTAACGGGGGCATTATTTTTTATTGAATAAAACAAGATAAAAATGTAGCAATGGTGGCCTAGGTCATGCTCAATTTTAGGAGGGGTGGATGCATGCTACAGTATAGGAAACGCACCCGTAATTAGATGACTTCGTTAACTAAACCTTAGAGGATAAAATCTTTCAGATTTGCGTCCCTTCCTTATCGGAAGGCGGCGGCGGCCATGGACGCTGTGGCGGCTTCCGAACCAAAGAAGCGGAGGCGGGATGAACAAGGGCCTCCGGCGAGCAGCGATGGCAGCGACGATGCGGGCCTCGACCTCATCAGCCGTCTGCCCGACGAGATGCTCGGCACCATCATCTCCTTCCTCTCCCGATCAAGGGCGCCGCGTGGACAGCCATTCTCTCCTCGCGGTGGCACCACATCTGGCGCTCCACCCCGCTCAACCTCATCGTCGACGATGGTGTCTCCCGGAATGAAAGAAAGGGCATCGCCGTCGTGTCCAAGATCCTAGCCGCACATCCTGGGCCCGCGTGCCGCTTCTCTAGCAGGACCCACCTCCACCGCGGCTTCTACACCAAGCTCGACGACTGGTTC
>NW_021269580.1:0-1352 GCF_002162155.2 Triticum dicoccoides
GTGTCCCGTCTTTCGATGAGATGGTGGATTTCGCTTTGGTGGAAGTCGACTTTGACGATCCGGCTACGAACGTGCGAGGACGTCGCGCCTTAGCAATCGCTAAACCAACTCCGAGAGGTTATTGACCACGCCGGAGCACGATCAACCTGACCACGAGGGTCTGTTTCCTGCGAGCAAACGAAGAACAAGCAAGAAACTAAGATTGCAATCTGGATATTGCGAATATAAGATGAAAGCTTTATTGATCAAGGTGGGGTTGTGTGACGCCTTTGTCTGGTCGTTGAACACAAACGAAGTACGCGAAGTTGCAGCTATGGCGAACTTTTAATCTAAACAAAACCCAAAGTCTAAACGATGCCCTAAGGGCTGTATATATGGAGGAAGAGGGGGGAATTTCGTGGCCCTTGGTGGAGGGGTCCGAAATCAACCCTATCTCTTGTTTCCCCACACATACGGACTCTAAAAATAGCCTATACTTATGTATTTCGAAATTACATGGGCCTGGCCCAATAATAAGGTGACGTAGCACCTAAAATAGCCTCGGGACGAAATTTATGAAGTGGCATCTTGTATATTTCGTTCAAGGCTTCATGCACCCATTATGGTGGCTTCAAAGTCCTGAAATCATCACTTGTAACTCCGTTCTTGTTTCCCTTGCGCATGCCATCATCTCCATGCTTGTTCTTGCTCCAATGTTCATCCTTCTCCAAGCTAGGCCCTTCATTTGTAAGCAAAACAAATGTATCCAATTTAGGCAGCATCATATTCTCATGAACATTAGAATCATTACCAAGAAACGAAAGTACCTGGTAATTTAGTTGGCGTGCACGAGCTCTAGTAATTGGTCCAGTATGTATAGCAGCAGGGGCTGTGGGTGTAACAATTGTATTGATGTCCTCATCATCCTCCCCTTCTTGAAATGAAGTCGTCCTCGACGGAAGTGCATCTTCCTCACCCAAATAAGGCTTCAAATCTGCAATGTTAAAAGTGGGACTAACCCCAAAATCTGCAGGCAGCTCAAGTTTATATGCATTATCATTTATTTTCTCTAACACCTTAAAGGGACCATCAGCACGTGGCATTAACTTTGATTTGCGCAAATCAGGAAATCTATCCTTACGCAAATGTAACCAAACAAGATCTCCAGGTGCAAACACAACATGTTTTCTACCCTTATCTCCAGCAAGTTTATATTTAGCATTCATGCGCTCAATGTTTTCCTTAGTTAACTCATGCATTTTTAAAATCAATTCAGCACGTTGTTTAGCATCAAAATTAACCTTCTCCGAAGATGGAAGAGGCAACAAATCAATAGGTGCACGAGGTAGGAAACCATACACAACTTCAAAAGG
>NW_021269581.1:0-1000 GCF_002162155.2 Triticum dicoccoides
TGGTCTATGTATTCACACGTGTATTACGATTTCCGGATAATACAGTTATAGCATGAATAAAAGACAATTATCATGAACAAGGAAATATAATAATAATACTTTTATTATTTCCTCTAGGGCATATTTCCAACAGTCTCCCACTTGCACTAGAGTCAATAATCTAGTTCACATCGCCATGTGATTAACACTCACAGGTCACATCGCCATGTGACTAATACCCAAGAGTTTACTAGAGTCAGTAGTCTAGTTCACATCACTATGTGATTAACACTCAATGAGTTTTATGTTTGATCATGTTGCTTGTGAGAGAGGTTTTAGTCAAACGGGTCTGAACCTTTCAGATCCGTGTGCGCTTTACAAATCTCTATGTCATCTCCTAGATGCAGCTACCACGCTCTATTTGGAGCTATTCCAAACAACTGTTCTACTTGGAGCTATTCTAAATTATTGCTCCATTATATTTATCCGGTCTCTCTACTCAGAGCTATCCGGATAGGTGTCAAGCTTGCATCGTCGTAACCTTTTCGACGAACTCTTTTACCACCTCCATAATCGAGAAAATTCCTTAGTCCACTAGTTACTAAGGATAACTTTGACCGCTGTCCTGTGAGCCATTCTTGGATCACTCTTGTACCCCTTGACTGACTCATGGCAAGGCACACTTCAGGTGCGGTACACAGCATAGCATACTGAAGAGCCTACGTCTTAAGCATAGGGGACGACCTTCGTCCTTTCTCTCTATTCTGCCGTGGTCGAGCTTTAAGTCTTAACTTCGTACCTTATAACTCAGGCAAGAACTCCTTCTTTGACTGGTCCATCTTGAACACCTTCAAGATCATGTCAAGGTATGTGCTCATTTGAAAGTATTATTAAGCATTTTGATCTATCCTTATAGATCTTGATGCTCAATGTTCAAGTAGCTTAATCCAGGCTTTCCATTGAAAAACACCTTTCAAATAACCCTATATGCTTTCTAGAAATTCTACATCATTTCTGATCA
>NW_021269582.1:0-1297 GCF_002162155.2 Triticum dicoccoides
TTGTCTTTATTTATTTGTGACCTGCGTGTCAACTTAAACGTCATGTAATTACTTTACTTTATTGCTAACCGTTAGCCATAGTAGTAGAAGTAATAGTTGGCGAGGCAACTTCATGAAGACACGATGATGGAGATCATGATGATGGAGATCATGGTGTCATGCCGGTGACGATGATGATCATGGAGCCCCGAAGATGGAGATCAAAAGGAGCAAAGTGATGATGGCCATATCATGTCACTATTTGATTGCATGTGATGTTTATCATGTTTATACATCTTATTTGCTTAGAACGACGGTAGTAAATAAGATGATCCCTTACAACAATTTCAAGAAGTGTTCTCCCCTAACTGTGCACTGTTGCGACAGTTCGCTGTTTCAAAACATCACGTGATGATCGGGTGTTTTATTCAGACGTTCAAATACAACGGGTGTTGACGAGCCTAGCATGTACAGACATGGCCTCAGAACACACGCGAAACACTTAGGGTTAACTTGACGAGCCTAGCATGTACAGACATGGCCTCGGAACACGGAGACCGAAAGGTCGAACATGAGTCGTATAGAAGATACGATCAACATGAAGATGTTCACCGATGATGACTAGTCTGTCTCACGTGATGATCGGACACGGCCTAGTTTGACTCGGATCATGTAATCACTTAGATGACTAGAGGGATGTCTATCTGAGTGGGAGTTCATAAGATGAACTTAATTATCCTGAACATAGTCAAAAGGTTTTTGCAAATTATGTCGTAGCTCACGCTATAGTTCTACTGTTTTAGATATGTTCCTACAGAAATTATAATTGAAAGTTGATAGTAGCGATTATGCGATCAGTAGAAAGCTTATGTCCTTAATGCACCGCTCAGTGTGCTGAACCCCAAACGTCGTTTGTGGATGTTGTGAACATCGGACATACACGTTTTGATAACTACGTGATAGTTCAGTTAAATGGTTTAGAGTATAGGCACCAAAGACGTTTTCGAAATGTCGCGGAACATATGAGATGTTTCGAGGGCTGAAATTAGGATTTCAGGCTCGTGCCCATGTCAAGAGGTATAAGACCTCCGACGATTTTCTTAGCCTGCAAACTAAGGGAGAAAAGCTCAATCGTTGAGCTTGTGCTCAGATTGTCTGAGTACAACAATCACTTGAATCGAGTGGGAGTTGATCTTCCATATGAGATAGTGATGTTTCCCCAAAGTCATTGCCACCAAGCTGCTAGAGCTTCGTGATGAACTATAACATATCAAGGATAGAGATGATGATCCTTGAGGTATTCGCGTTGTTTGACATC
>NW_021269583.1:0-1250 GCF_002162155.2 Triticum dicoccoides
GGAGCCCGAGGCGGCGGCCGGAGCTCGGGTGGTTGCGGAGTTAGCGCTGCGGCTTGCAAACAAGCTAGCTGCCACGCTAGCGTTGCTCCACGGGTCGTTGCGAGTGCAACGGACGCACGCGCGGGGCCATTTGGTCACCGGGGCTTCACCGGCGACGAGCCCGTGCGGCGGAGCGTCTCGGCTCCGGTGGAGGGAGCGGCTAGGGGGTGAATTAAGCAACGAGGCATGGGGGAAACGATGCAGCGGCTCACCGCGGTTCTTCTGGTGCTGCTGGCGAGGCAGGGGAGGCACGGGGTCCGGCGAATCGACGGAGGGGAGCTTCGGTGGCCGGCGGCGGAACGGCGATGGTGGCGGCGTTGCAGGGCTTCCGGAGGGCCGTGGTTCGGTGGGGAGGAAGGAGGGGGTCGAGGCGGAGCTCCCTGGGGCGTCGGTGAGGCGTGGGGAGCATGGTGGCTGCGGCAATCGGCGTCGGTGGCGGCGGCTCCGCTCGGGTCCGAGGTGCGGAGCGAGAGGGAGAGCAAGGAGAAGGGGATGAGCACGGGAGGGAGTTGAGAGAGGCCTGAGGGGGTGCGTGGCATCCTTAGCCGATCCGGGGCAGGGCGGCAAGCAGGAGGTGGCTCGGGCGCGTGCGCGCGCGCTCCGGCCACGCGCCTCTGTCCTACTGTCCCGAGGAGGAAGACGACAGGGAGGGCGCTGGTGGGCTGGGCCGGCCAGGGGGGGGAACTGGGCCAGCGGGAGGAGCTGGCCAGCTGGGCCGGCTACAGGTAAGTGGCCCAGGTAGTCTCTCTCTCTCTTATAATTCTGTTCTGTTTTATCTTTTCTATTTTCTGCAATTTGTTTTTGATTTGATTTAAAATATCAAATCATTTTATAAAATCCTGGGAACAGTTATGGGTGTTTTCTGAATTATTTCAGTGACCCCTAACAATTTTCCAACATTTATTTGAACATTTAAATTGTTTATAGAATTTAAATGCCCAAAGTCAAATACAATATGGTTTAATTCAGTGACCAAATATGCCCTGCAAAAATATAAACCATTTTTGGTAGATGCTTCCACCTCAAACCAGAAATGTTGAACATTTTTAGAGGACATTTTGAGATCAATGAAAAAGGTTTTATTTTGACCCTAGTTGAATTCATTTGGTGTTAGGGCTTAGTCAATCCCCATCTCAGGTTTAAATGAAATTTAAACATGATGTAACACTCTAATGCATGCACTAGGCATTGTCAGAACTAGGGATGTGACA
>NW_021269584.1:0-1021 GCF_002162155.2 Triticum dicoccoides
CAGAGGCGGAGGCGGATGGAGCGGGGCCGGGTGGAGGCGGACGGAGCGGGGCCAAGCGAAGGACAGACACGAGGCGGAGGCGGCTGGAGAGGAGGCGGACGGGGTCGGGGCGGGGCGGAGGCGGCCGGAGCGGAGGCGGACGGGATGGGGCAGCGCGGCGGCTGGCGACGACCCATGCGGGGTGGAATCGGTGGCGGGGGCTGGATCTACGGCGGGGCGGCGGCCGAGCGGGGAGCTGCGGCGGGAAGGGTCGCGGGCGGGCGGTCGCGAGACGGAAGGGGAATGAAGTGGCGGTTGGTCATTTGGCGGCCGACCGCGGTTTTACATCAGTTGTATCTCGTGATGTAAATTTGCATCACGAAGTTTTAAATTTTACATCTCCGGGAGACGGTGGTCTAATTTTTTTTTACATATGGATCGTCTGTTGGAGTAACGCTTTTTGCTCTTGAATCTTCAAAAATTAGTTATTTTTACATACGGATCGTTTATTGGAGATGCTCTAACCCAAAGTGAAACCGAAGGAGGAACAGCACGAAATGGTCCAAAACAAACCACCCCTTCCCAGATTGAATCACTGTGAAATTTGGGTTCATGGTTCAGCTATCAGGCGGAGATTTTGACCATGAGGACATCTCCAACGCCCCCGTGTAAGAATATTTTGAATATTCAGTGTGACCCAGGTAATTTAGAGAAATAATTCTAATATTATGTTGTCTAGTGTGATGATTACTAGAAATAGAATTGTGGGCTTAAATACACTCTTCTCTCCCTTCATAAATAAATAAATATGTGGTAGATGTGTATGTATAAAGGTATATCAGAGTGCAATGCATACATTGCTAACTATCACATGCTAATAGCCAGCCGCTTGGTTCAGTTAGCAGCACGTACGTGGTGAATGCATGGATGTGTTAGTGAAAGGTTACTGTTGCTCTTATTAGAAGATACGCATCACGTCGTGAAGTCATGGCCTATGGAAAACACACGTCCATTGGATGCCTCAAGGCTGTGTACGTTTACG
>NW_021269585.1:0-1830 GCF_002162155.2 Triticum dicoccoides
ACATGTGTATGAATGAAACTCAACAAAAATGATGGTAATAAAATACAATTGTGAATATTTTTGCTTACGCACTTGATATTGTTTTTCAGTGTAGCCCCGCTTATTCTTGGCCGTCTCGTTGTAGATCAACTCGCAAACGTAGTATCAACAGAAATTATTTCCTTGTTCCTGCCACAAGCACTTTACAAGAAATAGAGATTAATCAAACTGATAAGCAAGCATGCTAAATGCTATTGATAAAACTAGCTACAATCAATGGGAGATGCGCGGAACTAGGTAGTAGTACTTACTTTCGGTTGTTTAAATGTCAGCTCGGTCGGCAGTCCCGGAGAAATTGCGGTGAACTTTTTCCAAACTCTGCCAGACAAAGAAAATAATTACTTGATATCAGGAAATGAACAAAGTTGCCGATATGGTGCGACAATGATGGATTGAACTTACTTTTGGAGCATTCCAGTCATGTCCGCATAGTCCTTGGGATCTTTTCGTCTCAAGCCTAAGACGGTTACTTCTTCCTTCTCAAGCTTAATCACTAGGAGAATAAAGTGGAAGCTGCGCACGCATGCACAACTCATCAGTTACATGACTATAGCCTCGAGTAATAAGGGAAACCGAATATGCACAAGACAGTAACACTCACCTGAAGTTGTAAGGAAAGAGTATTTTATCTTTCGCTTGATTTTTGAGCAATGATCTGAGCAAGTTGTCCTCGGTCTCTTCGGCTTTTTTGACCATGTATTCATGTATGACATTTGGGTTAATGAACCCAATGTCATAGATTTGTGCTTTTCTACATTCGACGATCTTCAATCTGCATAATATAGTGAGGATAATTATATATACATGAAATGAAAGAGCTGAGCTATATATATATATATATATTACTTATAGACAGTAGCAAGCCACAAAGTGATTTGTTAAGGGCCTTTTGATTGTAAAACTGAAAAACTCGTCAAAATCAACAGTTAACCGTTCTTGGCCAATGAAGTCATTGTCCTCTTTAATCAGCAGTGACAAAGCATCCTTTCCAGACTCTCTGCAGGTTTTCATGTACCAGTCATGGAATCTTCGCATCATCGTTGTTAGAGCAAGAGTATCTTTGACGAGAGGCTTCCCGTAATGGTATTTGAATTCCTCCACCTCCATTGTTTCAAATTCAAAATCGTCGGGCAAGTAATCATCAATAGTGAAACCGGGCAGCAGCGGCAGATTTGCGACGATATCACTAGACACCTTGAGCTTGAGGAATGATTGATTCTCATGTTCTCCGAGCTGGGGAATTTTCTTCCCACTTCTTTGTTCTTTTAACCTTTTATCAGTTGAAGTAGTTCCCGACTGGCGCGCTTCTTGCACTATCTTTTTAAGACAGCGGAGATGGTTGTTATCCGACGAATGCGGTGGTGCTCGCTTCAGGGCATTGAGAGTGCGCTTCGCTTTCACCAGATCTATCTTCTCCTCCGGAGGTGGATGTTTCTCAACTCTTTTCGTTTCAAAGAAGTCATTCACTTGGGTTTGAACGATGTGCTCATTTTCCTCCATGGTCATCTCGTATGGTAACTTGTCTAGAGTCTTGAGAGACGATGGACCGTATCTATATTGCCTCCTGCCTCTGGCTGTACTGCTAGACGCCGGAGCAGCCGGAGTGGCTGCGACTGTCTTCTTTCATTGCTTAAGAGGCGGAGCAGCCAGAGGCGGACTGCTACGACGCACCGGAGCAGCCGGAGCGGCGGCGTCTGTGTTCCGTCGTCGCTTACAAGGTGGCGAAGGAGGAGGCGGGCTGCTCGGACGCGCTAGAGCAAGCGGAGAAGGAGGCGGAGTACTGCCGCTGTC
>NW_021269586.1:0-2077 GCF_002162155.2 Triticum dicoccoides
GAGCTCTTTTATAATTGGCATAATTTTTGGACCATATTTCATATATATAGAAATATATTTCCAATGCAAATATTTATCGAATTAATCCAAATGGCCAAAATAAATGTCCATGAGCTCCTAAAAATATTGTTTTGATTTTTATCTCTGTCCAATATTTTTAGAGGGCATCATGAGCATTTTCTTGGACCCTTTTGGAGAAATTTTTATTTGGGTCATTTTCAAAAATGATTCTGAGGGTTCCACCAATCCTCATTTCAAATTTAAATGAAATTTAAATATGATGCACAAATGGCTAGCTAGCCTAGGTCATACCAGACTAGGGATGTGACAACTCGCCCCCACTTGAAAGAATCTCGTCCCGAGATTCAAGGGTCGACGGAAAGAAAGCGGGGTACTCCAGTCGAAGACGATCTTCTCGCTCCCAAGTAGCTTCTCTCTCGGAATGATGAGACCACTGAACTTTGAGAAACTTGATGTTCTGACGTCGAGTGACACGCTCTGCTTGATCAAGAATGCGAACCGGGTACTCTCGGTATGTGAGGTTATCTTGGAGATCGAGCGTTTCGTGGTCCACTCCACGGATAGGATCCGAGAAGCAACGCCTGAGTTGAGAGACGTGGAAGACATCATGAACTCGAGAAAGATGTGGAGGTAGTTCCAACTGGTAGGCAACCTCTCCTCGTTTAGCGAGAATGCGAAAGGAACCAATGTAACGAGGAGCCAACTTGCCCTTGATACCGAAACGATGGGTACCCTTCAAAGGAGTAACCCGAAGGTAAGCTTGGTCGCCAATCTCATAAGTCATATCCTTATGATGACGATCGTACTGACTTTTCTGACGAGACTGGGCTGTTTTCAAATTCTCACGAATGATGCGAACTTGCTCTTCTGCCTCCTGGATCATATCCGGTCCAAAGAATTGTCTTTCACCGGTTTCTGACCAGTTCAAAGGTGTTCGACATCTTCGTCCGTAGAGAACCTCAAAAGGAGCTTTCTTGAGGCTGGATTGATAGCTATTGTTATAAGCAAACTCGGCAAAAGGAAGACATTTCTCCCAATCCATACCGAATGAGATAACGCAAGCTCTGAGCATGTCTTCGAGAATTTGATTGACCCGTTCCACCTGACCACTCGACTGAGGGTGGAAAGCGGTACTGAAGGAAAGATGGGTTCCCATGGCAGTTTGGAAACTCTCCCAGAAATGAGAAGTGAAAAGACTGTCACGGTCCGAATTGATCTCTAGTGGAACACCATGGAGTGACACTATTCGAGAAATATATAAGTCAGCAAGCTGACTAGCAGTGATATTTTCCCGAACAGGAAGGAAGTGAGCCACTTTGGAGAGACGATCAATGACTACGAAGATAGCATTATTCCCTCTCTTGGTCCTGGGAAAGCCGGTGATGAAGTCCATACCAACTTTATCCCATTTCCATTCAGGAATAGCTAAGGGCTGAAGGGTGCCAGCAGGTCTTTGATGCACTGCCTTAACGCGACGACATACGTCACATTTAGCAATGAACTCAGCGATTTCTCTCTTCATCCTAGTCCACCAGAACCTCTGGCGTAGGTCCTGATACATCTTAGTACTACCGGGATGAATCGTGAGAGGAGATTCATGCGCCTCCTTAAGGATCAGTTGTCGCAGATGTTGGTTCTTGGGAACCACCAAGCGATTCTCAAAGAAAACAACTCCACGATCATCCATAGAGAAACATCCACCAACTCCCTTCTTAATGTTTCTCTTGATCCGAGAAATTCCTGTGTCTTGCTTTTGAGCAGCGATAATCCGATCTTCAAGATCAGGTTTCGCCACCAGGGTAGAAAGGAATCCGCGAGGAGCAATGTGAAGGTTAAGCTTACAGAATTCCTCATGGAGAAGTGGTTGGCCTTGCTGCAACATGAGATTGTTGCAATAGGATTTACGGCTTAGAGCATCAGCCATGACATTGGCTTTGCCTGGGGTGTAGGTAATCCCTAGATCATAATCTGTGATCAACTCCAACCAACGTCTTTGCCTAAGGTTCAGATCCGGTTGGGTGAAGATATACTTGAGACTCTGGTGATCGGTGTAGAT
>NW_021269587.1:0-921 GCF_002162155.2 Triticum dicoccoides
AAAAAGCACTATAATGGCGAGTGTCTCAAAACTCTTCCTAGGTCAAACTGACAGGATGGGCACGAAATTTTTTTGTTCGAATTTTTTTTTTTCGACTGCCCGGACCCAAAAACTGGAAACGGGTCAAAAAAAACTTCCTATAATGGCACCTGTCTCAAAACACTCAGAAACACCTAAAAATAGGATAGCCAGAAAATTTTTCGAAAAATGCGTTTTCGAAAAATTTTGGGCCTAAACGGAGCGTGGCTACCCGACTCTTTTTTTTTTCCGAAACCTACTCCGGCAAGGAAACACGAATCGGAATCTAGATGGATCCCGAAAACAAACCTGATAAGCAAGGAACTCAGATTGGTGGTGGATATATGGTGGTGGTATATGGCAGCGGTGGTGGTAGCGGTGGTAGTATATGGATATGGATCGGTGGTGGTATATGGGCACGGATTGGTGGTGGTATATGGATACGAATTCGGAGCGGTGGTGGTAGATGGCAGGGGCGATGATGATGGTGCGGCGGCGGCGTGACAACTTATGACCAGAACTCGAAACTCTAAAAGACTAGACTCTAAGACCAGCAACTAGACACGACGATGCAACCGCAAATTCAACAAAGCAAAACCCTAAAAAGATTATGCAAAGGCTCAGATTGGTTCGGATATGATGAACTAACCCTAATTTTTTTTTGTGGCTTTTTCGTGGACTGTAGGTATGAAGAACAGACTCGATCTAAACTATGAAAAACTGTAAAATCTCACCGAGCAACCTGGAAATCTGATACCACTTGATAGAGGCAAAGGTGTCCCGTCTTTCGATGAGATGATGGATATCGCTTTGGTGGAAGTCGACTTTGACGATCCGACTACGAACGTGCGAGGACGTCGCGCCTTAGCAATCGCTAAACCAACTCCGAGAGGTTATTGACCA
>NW_021269588.1:0-1156 GCF_002162155.2 Triticum dicoccoides
AAAATCTGCAGGCAGCTCAAGTTTATATGCATTATCATTTATTTTCTCTAACACCTTAAAGGGACCATCAGCACATGGCATTAGCTTTGATTTGCGCAAATCAGGAAATCTATCCTTACGCAAATGTAACCAAACAAGATCTCCAGGTGCAAACACAACATGTTTTCTACCCTTATCTCCAGCAAGTTTATATTTAGCATTCATACGCTCAATGTTTTCCTTAGTTAACTCATGCATTTTTAAAATCAATTCAGCACGTTGTTTAGCATCAAAATTAACCTTCTCCGAAGATGGAAGAGGCAACAAATCAATAGGTGCACGAGGTAGGAAACCATACACAACTTCAAAAGGTCACATCTTAGTAGTAGAATGCAATGAACGATTATAAGCAAATTCAATATGAGGCAAGCATTCCTCCCACATTTTCTTATTATTCTTCAAAACAGCCCTAAGCATAGTAGACAACGTTCTATTGACTACTTCACTTTGTCCATCAGTTTGGGGGTGACAAGTAGTACTAAAAAGCAGTTTAGTCCTCAACTTAGCCCATAAACATCTCCAAAAGTGGCTAAGAAATTTAGTATCACGATCTGAAACAATAGTATTTGGCACACCATGCAAGCGAATAATTTCACGAAAGACCAAATCAGCAACATTAACAGCATCATCGCTTTTATGACATGGTATAAAGTGTGCCATTTTCGAGAATCTATCCACGACAACAAATATGCCATCCCTCCCCTTCTTTGTTCGAGGTAAACCTAAAACAAAGTCCATAGATATATCCTCCCAAGGAACACTAGGTACAGGCAAAGGCATATATAAACCATGAGGATTGAGTCGTGACTTTGCTTTTTGACATGTAGTGCATCGAGCAATAAAACGCTCAACATCCCGTCTCATCTTTGGCCAAAAGAAATGTGTAGCAAGTACGTCCTCCGTCTTCTTCACGCCAAAGTGTCCCATTAATCCTCCTCCATGCGCCTCCTGCAACAACAAAAGACGAACGGAGCTAGCTGGAATGCATAGCTTGTTAGCACGAAACACAAATCCATCATTAACGACGAACTTGTTCCACATTCTTCCTTCTTTACAATTCTGCATTACATCTTTAAAATCAGCATCATGCACATATTGATCTTTGATGGTCTCCAAA
>NW_021269589.1:0-1912 GCF_002162155.2 Triticum dicoccoides
GTCGACTTGATCATGGAGGTTTTGGTGGTCATTCCCGACTGGACGATTCCGTATGTCGCATATATCTTGAGGAAAGAGCTTCCGGAGGATGAGGAAGAGGCTCGACAGATCGTCCGTCGATCTAAGGCCTTTACCGTAATCAAAGGACAATTATACAGAGAAAGCGCGACTGGAGTCGGTCAGAAGTGCATAACACCAGAAGAAGGTCGACTCATCCTCAATGATATTCACTCGGGGACCTGTGGTCATCATGCGTCCTCTCGGACCATCGTGGCCAAAGCATACCGAGCCGGATTTTACTGGCCCAAGGCGAATGAGATGGCAAAAGAGATAGTAGATAAGTGTGAGGGATGTCAGTTCTACTCGAATATGTCGCACAAGCCTGCGTCAGCTTTGAAGACCATCCCACTCGTCTGGCCTTTTGCAGTTTGGGGGCTGGACATGATCGGTCCTTTGAGAACAGGACGAAGTGGCTTCACGCATGTACTGGTGGCAGTCGACAAGTTCACCAAGTGGATCGAGGCTAAACCAATCAAGAGCCTTGACACCGGTACTGCTGTTAGCTTCATCAGGGAACTAATATTCAGGTATGGAGTTCCACACAGCATCATTACGGATAATGGGTCGAACTTTGACTCAGAGGAATTCAGAGCTTTCTGCGACTCCCAAGGCACACGGGTCGACTACGCATCAGTCGCCCATCCGCAGTCGAATGGACAAGCAGAGCGAGCTAATGGACTGATTCTCAAGGGACTGAAGCCTCGACTGATGCGTGATCTCAAACACGCGGCTGGAGCTTGGGTCGACGAACTTCCATCTGTACTCTGGGGACTGCGGACCACGCCTAATCGGTCGACCGGAAGAACTCCATTCTTCTTGGTCTATGGAGCTGAAGCAGTCTTGCCGAGTGATCTTCTCCACAATGCTCCTCGAGTTGAAATCTACAACGAAGCAGAAGCTGAACAAGCGCGGCAGGACGCAGTCGACCTTTTAGAGGAAGAAAGGGAGATGGCTCTGATCCGGTCGACCATCTACCAACAAGATCTGCGGCGTTTCCACGCCCGAAACGTGAGAGGTCGAGCCTTCCAGGAAGGGGATTTGGTTCTCCGAGTGGATCAGCACAAACCACACAAGCTTGCTCCTTCTTGGGAAGGCCCCTTCATCGTCACCAAGGTTCTCCACAACGGGGCATACCGTCTTTACAACGTCGAGCATAATATCGACGAGCCCCGAGCTTGGAACGCGGAGCTACTCCGCCCGTTTTACACTTAAGCTTTATCACTCGGATGAGTTGCAATAAAATACTTCTGTAGTTCATGGACCTCAAAATAATAAGCGTCATAGTTCCTCCATAATATCTGTCACTTTTTATTTTTTGTCCAATGAAATTCCCCTTAGTGGGTGACTTAGCTGCGAATCCATTTCGCCTAAGTTTGTAAAAATCCTACCGAGTGGTGAGCCAGACTCCCACTCGGAGGCTTAGCCGCGAATCCGTTTCGCCTAAGTTATCAAAATCCTACCGAGTGGTGAGCCAGACTCCCACTCGGAGGCTTAGCTGCGAATCCGTTTCGCCTAAGTTATCAAAATCCTACCGAGTGAGAGAGCCAGACTCCCACTCGGAGGCTTAGCCGCGAATCCGTTTCGCCTAAGTTGTGAAAATCCTACCGAGTGGTAAGCCAGCCTTCCACTCGGAGGCTTAGCTGCAGCCTCGTGCTCGCCTAAGTTATAAAAATCCTACCGAGTGAAGAGCAACCCTCTCACTCGGGGGCTTAGCTGCAGTCCAAGCACTCGCCTAAGTTGTGAAAATCCTACCGAGTGGTAAGCCAGCCTTCCACTCGGAGGCTTAGCTGCAGCCTCGTGCTCGCCTAAGTTATAAAAATCCTACCGAGTGAAGAGCAACCCTCTCACTCGG
>NW_021269590.1:0-884 GCF_002162155.2 Triticum dicoccoides
ATGGTCGATCGGATCAGAGCCATCTCCCTTTCTTCCTCTAAAAGGTCGACTGCGTCCTGCCGCGCTTGTTCAGCTTCTGCTTCGTTGTAGATTTCAACTCGAGGAGCATTGTGGAGAAGATCACTCGGCAAGACTGCTTCAGCTCCATAGACCAAGAAGAATGGAGTTCTTCCGGTCGACCGATTAGGCGTGGTCCGCAGTCCCCAGAGTACAGATGGAAGTTCGTCGACCCAAGCTCCAGCCGCGTGTTTGAGATCACGCATCAGTCGAGGCTTCAGTCCCTTGAGAATCAGTCCATTAGCTCGCTCTGCTTGTCCATTCGACTGCGGATGGGCGACTGATGCGTAGTCGACCCGTGTGCCTTGGGAGTCGCAGAAAGCTCTGAATTCCTCTGAGTCAAAGTTCGACCCATTATCCGTAATGATGCTGTGTGGGACTCCATATCTGTATATTAGTTCCCTGATGAAGCTAACAGCAGTACCGGTGTCAAGGCTCTTGATTGGTTTAGCCTCGATCCACTTGGTGAACTTGTCGACTGCCACCAGTACATGCGTGAAGCCACTTCGTCCTGTTCTCAAAGGACCGATCATGTCCAGCCCCCAAACTGCAAAAGGCCAGACGAGTGGGATGGTCTTCAAAGCTGACGCAGGCTTGTGCGACATATTCGAGTAGAACTGACATCCCTCGCACTTATCTACTATCTCTTTTGCCATCTCATTCGCCTTGGGCCAGTAAAATCCGGCTCGGTATGCTTTGGCCACGATGGTCCGAGAGGACGCATGATGACCACAGGTCCCCGAGTGAATATCATTGAGGATGAGTCGACCTTCTTCTGGTGTTATGCACTTCTGACCGACTCCAGTCGCGCTTTCTCTGTATAATTG
>NW_021269591.1:0-735 GCF_002162155.2 Triticum dicoccoides
CCCTACGCTTGAATCTCGAGACGAGATTCTTGTTTAGTGGGGGTGAGTTGTCACATCCCTAGCTGCTGGTAGTGCTCTAGGCTAGCTTCATGTTTGCATCATGTTTAAATTTTGCCTAAAATTGAAATGGGGATGTTCAAACCCTAGCATTAAATCAACTCAACTAGGGTGAATTAAAATCTTTTCAATAAACCCAAAAGGTTCCTAAGAAAAGTTCATGATTTCTGGTTAAGGTGGAAACCTCTGCCAAAAATGATGATTATATTCTTAGGTCATTTTTGGATTTTTGAATTAAATCATATTGTATTTGACTTTGGGCATTTAAATACTATAAATAATTTAAATGCTCAAATAAATGTTGGAAATTGATAAGGGTCACTGAAATAATTCAGAAAGTACCCATAATTATTTCCAGGATTTTATAAAAATGATTTGATATTTTAAAACAAATCAAAAACAAATTGCAGAAATAGAAAAAGAAAAACAGAACAGAATTATAGAAGAGAGAGAGAAACATTACCTGCAGCCACCCAGGCCACTTACCTGGCCCATCTCCCCCGGCCGGCCCAGCCCAACCCCCCACCGTCTTCAACCTCTGCCAGTAGGCAGAGGCGTGTCGACGCGCCCGCGCCCGAGCGCCACCTCCTGCTTCCACCTCCTGCTGCCCCCCCCCCATCGCCCTGGACTTCCTCCGCGACGCCACGCGACCCCGATGCTCTCTCACTCTCTGGTCCT
>NW_021269592.1:0-840 GCF_002162155.2 Triticum dicoccoides
AACTTGGAACCTTTTCAGAGTTCATTTTAAATGCTTTTCAATTTCACTGTCTTATAGCTCAAAATAATCAGTAAATGCATGAAAAATAACAAATGAAGTCAGAAAGGGTTGTAAATTGATGATGTGGCTTTGAATGGTGCATTTTGAACACAGAATAACGATGGAGTTCAAATAAGTTCAAAAAAATGAAATCCCTTTGTAAATGACGAGTTTCCGTATGAAACCCTGATACTTCGAAAGAGATTGTCTGTTTTGTACACGAAGTGCATCCAGTTTTTGCCGTAACCCTCTTACTTTCTCGCACATGCTATTTGGGTGAAATGATGATAGCATGCCAACTTGGAACCTTTCAGAGTTCATTTCAAATGCATTTCAATTTCATGGTCTCATAGCTCAAAATAATTAGTAAATGCATGAAAAATAACAATTGTAGTCAGAAAGGGTTGTAAATTGATGATGTGGCTTTCAATCGTTCATTTAGAACACAGAAAAACTATGGAGTTCAAATAAGTTCAAAAAAATGAAATCCCTTTGTAACAGACGAGTTTCCGTATGAAACCCTGATACTTCGAAATAGATTGTCCGTTTTGTACATGAAGTGCATCCAGTTTTTGCCGTAACCCTCTCTACGTTCTCGCACATGCTATGTGGATGAAATGATGATACCATGTCAACACTGAACCTTTTTAGAGTTCATTTTAAATGCTTTTCAATTTCATAGTCTTATAGCTAGAAATAATCAGTAAATGCATGAAAAATAACAAATGTATTCAGAAAGAGTTGTAAATTGATGATGTGGCTTTGAATGGTGCATTTTGAACACAGAATAACTATGGAGTT
>NW_021269593.1:0-1512 GCF_002162155.2 Triticum dicoccoides
TCGACCTTTCGGTCTCCGTGTTCCGAGGCCATGTCTGTACATGCTAGGCTCGTCAAGTTAACCCTAAGTGTTTCGCGTGTGTAAATCTGTCTTACACCCGTTGTATGTGAACGTTAGAATCTAACACCCGATCATCACGTGGTGCTTCGAAACACGAAATGTCGCAACGGTGCACAGTTAGGGGAGAACACTTCTTGAAATTGTTGTAAGGGATCATCTTATTTACTACCGTCGTTCTAAGCAAATAAGATGTATAAACATGATAAACATCACATGCAATCAAATAGTGACATGATATGGCCATCATCACTTTGCTCCTTTTGATCTCCATCTTCGGGGCTCCATGATCATCATCGTCACCGGCATGACACCATGATCTCCATCATCATGATCTCCATCATCGTGTCTTCATGAAGTTGCCTCGCCAACTATTACTTCTACTACTATGGCTAACGGTTAGCAATAAAGTAAAGTAATTACATGACGTTTAAGTTGACACGCAGGTCACAAATAAATAAAGACAACTCCTATGGCTCCTGCCGGTTGTCATACTCATCGACATGCAAGTCGTGATTCCTATGACAAGAACATGATCAATCTCATACATCACATATATCATTCATCACATCCTTTTTGGCCATATCACATCACATAGCATACCCTGCAAAAACAAGTTAGACGTCCTCTAATTGTTGTTTGCATGTTTTACGTGGCTGCTATGGGTTTCTAGCAAGAACGTTTCTTACCTACGCATGAACCACAACGTGATATGCCAATTGCTATTTACCCTTCATAAGGACCCTTTTCATCGAATCCGATCCGACTAAAGTGGGAGAGACAGACACCCGCCAGCCACCTTATGCAACTAGTGCATGTTTGTCGGTGGAACCGGTCTCACGTAAGCGTACGTGTAAGGTTGGTCCGGGCCGCTTCATCCCACGATGCCGCCGAATCAAGATAAGACTAGTAACAGCAGGCATATTGAACAATATCGACGCCCACAACTACTTTGTGTTCTACTCGTGCAAAGAATCTATGCAATAGACCTAGCTCATGATGCCACTGTTGGGGAACGTAGCAGAAATTCAAAAATTTTCCTACGTGTCACCAAGATCTATCTATGGAGAGACTAGCAACGAGGGGAAGGAGAGTGCATCTACATACCCTTGTAGATCGCTAAGCGGAAGCGTTCAAGTGAACGGGGTTGATGGAGTCGTACTCGTCGTGATTCAGATCACCGATGATCCTAGTGCCGAACGGACGGCACCTCCGCGTTCAACACACGTACAGCTCGACGATGTCTCCCACGCCTTGATCCAGCAAGGAGAGAGGGAGAGGTTGAGGAAGACTCCATCCAGCAGCAGCACAACGGCGTGGTGGTGATGGAGGAGTGTGGCAATCCTGCAGGGCTTCGCCAAGCACCTACGGGAGAGGAGGAGGTGTCACGGGAGGGAGGGAGGCGCCAAGGGCTCAGGTATGGATGCCCTCCCTCCCCTCCACTATATATAGGGG
>NW_021269594.1:0-933 GCF_002162155.2 Triticum dicoccoides
AAGAAGAAGGACAAGAAGAAGAAGCGGAGGAGGAGAAAGAGGAGAAGAAGAAGAAGAAGAAGAAGAAGAGGAAGAAGAAGAGTAGGAGAAGAAGAAGAAGAGGAGAAGGAGGAAGAAGAAGAAGAAGAAGAAGTGGAGGAGGAGGAGGAGGAAGAAGAAGCAGAAGAAGAAGAAGAAGAAGAAGAAGAGGAAACTACTCAGAAATAAATAGAAGAAAATAAATAATGCAGAAAAGGAAAAAAATATAAAGCAAAAATATTCACAAAGAAACTGAATACAACAGAAAAGAAATAACTATATAAACAAATTACTCAAAAATAAATAGAAGAAAATAAATACTATTCAGAAATAAATAGAAGAAAAAATAAAGCAGAAAAGGAATAACTATATAAACAAATTACTGAAAAATAAATAGAAAAATAAATAAATTATAAAGAAAAAAACTTCACGAAGAAACTAAATACAGCAAAAAAACTATTCAGAAAAAAATAGAAGAAAAAAATAAAGCAGAAAAGAAATAACTATATAAAAAATTACTCAAAAATAAATGTGGGTGGCAGCGCACGGGCATTAGTACCGGTTGGAGGTTCCAACCGGTACTAATGTGTTGCCCTTTAGTACCGGTTGGAGCCACCAACCGGTACTAAAGGCCCACGTTTCCCGCCGCTTGGGCTGGCCAAAATTGACCTTTAGTACCGGTTGGAGGCATCAACCGGTACTAAAGGCCCATCCTATATATATGGCACTTACGAAAATTTAGTTATCGTCGCCGGTTCGTTCTACTTTTCTCGCGCGCGTGAGTCTCGATCTCGACAACGTCGACGCCGCCGCGCCGCCGTGCTGTCGCCCTCGCCGCCCCCGCCGCCCGCCGTCGTCGTCGTCGCGTGCCCCCGCCGCCCGTCGTCGTCGCCGCCCCCGCCGCCCGTCGTCGTC
>NW_021269595.1:0-1078 GCF_002162155.2 Triticum dicoccoides
GGCTCGGGGTAAAAGAACCCACGGCGCCGAAGGCGTCAAGGAACACTGTGCCTAACCCGGGGGCATGGCTAGCTTGCTAGCCGTCCCTCGTGTTGCAAAGCTATTTAATCCACACGACTCTCGGCAACGGATATCTCGGCTCTCGCATCGATGAAGAACGTAGCGAAATGCGATACCTGGTGTGAATTGCAGAATCCCGCGAACCATCGAGTCTTTGAACGCAAGTTGCGCCCGAGGCCACTCGGCCGAGGGCACGCCTGCCTGGGCGTCACGCCAAAACACGCTCCCAACCACCCTCAACGGGAATCGGGATGCGGCATCTGGTCCCTCGTCTCTCAAGGGGCGGTGGACCGAAGATTGGGCTGCCGGTGTACCGCGTCGGACACAGCGCATGGTGGGCGTCCTCGCTTTATCAATGCAGTGCATCCGGCGCGCAGCTGGCATTATGGCCTTTGAACGACCCAACAAACGAAGCGCACGTCGCTTCGACCGCGACCCCAGGTCAGGCGGGACTACCCGCTGAGTTTAAGCATATAAATAAGCGGAGGAGAAGAAACTTACAAGGATTCCCCTAGTAACGGCGAGCGAACCGGGAGCAGCCCAGCTTGAGAATCGGGCGGCTGTGCCGTCCGAATTGTAGTCTGGAGAGGCGTCCTCAGCGACGGACCGGGCCCAAGTCCCCTGGAAAGGGGCGCCTGGGAGGGTGAGAGCCCCGTCCGGCCCAGACCCTGTCGCCCCACGAGGCGCCGTCAATGAGTCGGGTTGTTTGGGAATGCAGCCCAAATCGGGCGGTAGACTCCGTCCAAGGCTAAATACAGGCGAGAGACCGATAGCGAACAAGTACCGCGAGGGAAAGATGAAAAGGACTTTGAAAAGAGAGTCAAAGAGTGCTTGAAATTGCCGGGAGGGAAGCGGATGGGGGCCGGCGATGCGCCCCGGCCGTATGCGGAACGGCTCTTGCTGGTCCGCCGCTCGGCTCGGGGTGTGGACTGTTGTCGGCCGCGCCGGCGGCCAAAGCCCGGGGGCCCTAGGTGCCCCCGGTGGCCGTCGTCGGCACGGCCGGTACCCGCGCGCCGAA
>NW_021269596.1:0-1139 GCF_002162155.2 Triticum dicoccoides
ATTATCAACGTGAATTGCTTCAAAAATTACAGCGCTTAAGACAAGGAAAAAATTCTGTAGAAGAATATTATCAGGAATTACAAACTGGCATGATTAGATGTGGTATTGTTGAGGAGAATGAAGCTATGCTTGCACGTTTTCTGGGTGGATTAAATAGAGAGATTCAGACCATTCTAGACTATAAGGAGTATACTAATATCACTCGTTTATTCCATCTTGCTTGTAAAGCTGAACGTGAAGTGCAGGATCGACAAGCATTGGGGCGAACTAACTTTTCTGCAGGCCGACCTTCATCATGGACACCACGTGCATCTTCTACTTCAACTGCACCAGCACCTCCATCCGGTGCCACCTCCAGCCGTGATACAAGAAAACAGGCACAACCACCATTATCTGCCAAGAGCGCCCCTGCGGGACCTGCACAGCGTTCTTCTTCTTCCATGGCATCAACAGGGCACACAAGTGATATTATTTGTCGTCGTTGTAAGGGAGGAGGTCATTATGCGAGAGAATGCAAATCTCCACGTGTGATGATTGCTACCGCGGATGGTGGATATGAGTCCGCTAGTGACTATGATGAGGAGACTTTGGCTCTTATTACACGTGAAGAACATGGTGGAGATGATTCTGATCATGAGACGCAATACATGGCTCCTGAAGACGCTGACAGGTATGAATGTTTAGTTGCTCCACGTGTTTTGAGTGTGCAGGTCACACAAGCTGAGCAAAATCAGAGGCACAATTTGTTCCATACCAAGGGAGTTGTGAAGGAACGTTCTGTGCGCGTTATAATAGACGGAGGGAGCTGCAACAACTTGGCTAGCATGGAGATGGTGGAGAAGCTTTCTCTCACCACAAGACCACATCCACATCCTTACTACATCCAATGGTTCAACAACAGCGGCAAGGTTAAGGTAACACGTACTGTTCGTGTGCATTTTAGTATCTCTACATATGCTGATTATGTTGATTGTGATGTGGTACCTATGCAAGCATGTTCCTTATTACTTGGTAGACCATGGCAATTTGATAAAAATTCTGTACACCATGGTAGAAACAATCACTATACTCTTGTTCATAAGGATAAAAATATTACTTTGCTTCCTATGACTCCTGATTCCATTTTGAAAGATGATATT
>NW_021269597.1:0-1860 GCF_002162155.2 Triticum dicoccoides
GACCTACCTAAACACTTAAGCCTCTAGTCCAGGTTTATCGCCTATCCAGGTTCCATCCGCAGGGAGTCCGGCCGAGGTTTCCCATACGGCCCCGAACGATGTGAACAGGGTTCCCGAGATACCTAACGGGTATTCGGTACACCCGGCCACGTACCTACCGCATCACATCCCACCCCTACGGTCAGCGCTGTCCACGGCCTCCAGTAGGCTACAAACACCAGAAACTACTTGCAACTCCTGGACAGAGAGCTAGGGTGAATAAGAAGTCGAGCGGGGTCATATTTCAGGGCCCAATGCATGGTAGTAGCTGTATCTTAAATCACACATACAGATCTCAGTGCTTAAGGTCGGCTTCAATGAAACAACCCACCATGTACTCCTACATGGCCTCTCATCGATACCTTTACCAAATCGTGTTCATCACACCACTCTCATTACCGACATAATCATTTCACTCTAGCCCACCACCCAGATGAACCAGACCTGACACGACTCTAAGCATAGCAGGCATAGCAAGGTAGGAACAACACATACATATGGCTCAATCAACTCCTACACATGCTAGTGGGTTTCATCTAGTTACTGTGGCAATGACAGGTCATGCAGAGGAAATGGGTTCAACTACCGTAGCACACAGCAGTTTGAAACGCGTTGTCTTAATGCAGTAAAAGAGAGCAGGAGCGAGAACATGGGATTGTATCGGTATGATCAAATGGTTGGTTGCTTGCCTGATGGTTCGATGCACTGATACGGTTCTTCGTTAGGGTAATCACGGTACTCCTCGGAGGCAGAACCTGTCGCAAAGGACACCGATACACAACCATCACCAAACAATGTGCAACAATATGATGCATGCATGAAACATGGCAATATGAGTGTGTTGGGCTAATGCAACTAAAACCAGAAGGGTTTGAACCAATTTGAATCAAAGATTCAAATTTCAAACTCAAGCATGGCCTTTTAAAGTGCTTTTCCTTGTTCTGCTTTAAACATCAATTTAACTTATTTGATCATGCATGAGAATAGTACAGATGGATAGATTGGATTTTTCTGATCATTTTTCATATATAATTTGTCTGATTTGGAGTTACAGAATAAAAGTTATGAATTTTTGAAGTTTAAATAATATTCTGGAATTTCCTGATTTAATTTAAATCCAGAAATATATATATTGTGTCAGCATTGAGTAAGCATGACGTCAGCAGTCAACTGGGCTGGTCCGGGTCAAACCTGACGTGTGGGGCCCACACGTCAGTGACAGGGGGTTAAACAGGGTGTTTGGTTTAGTTTAATTAAAGATTAGGGCACTAGGGCCCACATGTCAGCGTCAGCAGGGGGTAGTTAGTTTAACTAATTCGGTTAGTGCTAATCCTAATTAGCTAACAGGGCTGGGCCCACCTGTCATGGACACAGGGGGGGTCCCGCCGTGGTCAAGGTGGGTCAAACCCACCGGCGACATGACGCCGGCGAGGCCCGAGACGGCGGCGCGATACGGAAACGCGCTACAGGGCACGGGCGAGGCCGTGCTTGGGCTCGTTGGAGAGCCCTTGCTCCCGCGCGTCGAACGGTGGTGGTGGCCGTGCCTGAGGTGGCCGGTACCGACGACGGCGAGCTCGTGAGCGGCGGCCGGAGTTCGGGTGCGGTCGGGATCGGCGCTGCTGCTCGCAAGCGAGGGAGCTGAGGCGCTGGAGGGGCTCTACGGGTCGCGGCAAGCACAACGGGTGCACGCCCGTGACCAAATGGTCACCGGGGCTTCGCCGGCGACGAGCCCGTGCGGTGGAGCGTCTCGGCTCCGGTAGAGGGGCGGCTAGAGCTCGAAATCGAACATGGGGTTAGGGGGAAACGAAGCAGGGGCTCACG
>NW_021269598.1:0-1552 GCF_002162155.2 Triticum dicoccoides
CATAAGGGCCCTGTTCATCGATTCCGCTCCAACTAAGGTGGGAGAGACAGACACCCGCCAGCCACCTTATGCAACTTGTGCATGTCAGTCGGTGGAACCGGTCTCACGTAAGTGTACGTGTAAGGTTGGTCCGGGCCGCTTCATCCCACAATACCGTTGAGCAAGAAAAGACTAGTAGAGGCAAGTAAGATGACAAAATCCACGCCCACAACAAAGTTGTGTTCTACTCGTGCAAAGAGAACTACGCATAGACCTAGCTCATGATGCCACTGTTGGGGAACGTTGCAGAAAATTAAAAATTTTCCTACGGTTTCACCAAGATCCATCTATGAGTTCATCTAAGCAACGAGTCTAGGGAGAGAGTTTGCATCTACATACCACTTGTAGATCGCGTGCGGAAGCTTGCAAGGTGATGATGTAGTCGTACTCGACGTGATTCAAATCACCGATGACCAGCGCCGAACGGACGGCACCTCCGCGTTCAACACACGTACGGGACGGGAGACGTCTCCTCCTTCTTGATCCAGCAAGGGGGAAGGAGAGGTTGATGAAGATCCAGCAGCACGACGGCGTGGTGGTGGATGCAGGGCGTCACAGCAGCAGGGCTTCGCCGAGACTACGAGGGAGAGACGTAACGGGGGGAGGTGGAGGCGCCAGGGGCTGGTGTATGAAGTCCCTCCTCTCCCCCACTATATATAGGGGTGCCAGGGCGGGCGCCGGCCCTAGTAGATGAGATCTACTAGGGGGGGCGGCGGCCTAGGGGAGGTTTCCCTCCCCCCCAAGGCACCTAGGGGTGCCTTCCACCACTAGGACTCCTCCTAGGGGGAAACCCTAGGCGCATGGGCCTATAGGGGCTGGTGCCCTTGGCCCATGATGGCCAAGGCGCACCCCCTACAGCCCATGTGGCCCCCCGGGACAGGTGGCCCCACCCGGTGGACCCCCGGGACCCTTCCGGTGGTCCCGGTACAATACCGATAACCCCGAAACTTGTCCCAATGCCCGAAATAGCACTTCCTATATATAATTCTTTACCTCCGGACCATTCCGGAACTCCTCGTGACGTCCGGGATCTCATCCGGGACTCCGAACAACATTCGGGTTTCTGCATATACATATCTTCATAACCCTAGCGTCACCGAACCTTAAGTGTGTAGACCCTACGGGTTCGGGAGACATGCAGACATGACCGAGACGCTCTCAGTCAATAACCATCAGCGGGATCTGGATACCCATGATGGCTCCCACATGCTCCTCGATGTTGTCATCGGATGAACCATGATGTCGAGGATTCGATCAAACCCTTGTATGCAATTTCCTTTGTCAATCGGTACGTTACTTGCCCGAGACTCGATCGTCGGTATCCCAATACCTTGTTCAGTCTCGTTACCGGCAAGTCACTTTACTCGTACCGTAATGCATGATCCCGTGTCCAACACCTTGGTCACATTGAGCTCAATATGATGATGCATTACCGAGTGGGCCCAGAGATACCTCTCCGTCATACGGAGTGACAAATCCCAGTCTCGATCCGTGTCAACCCAACAGCTACTTT
>NW_021269599.1:0-1155 GCF_002162155.2 Triticum dicoccoides
AAAATGGATGTATCGAATGTATCTAGATGTTCTAGATACATCCATTTCCGAGACAAGTAATTCCGAACGGAGGGAGTACATGCGTGTGTTGGGTGAGTATTAAGGATGGCCACATCAGACATTTGAAATGATAATGTCGACTGATAAATGATGCATGGAGTACTTGTTTCGTAATAGGTAATTTTAATAAATTAATACACTAATCTACCCAGTCAGTGTCATGGCTACTTAGCACAACTACTAAAACAAAATAAATAAATTAATACATCCCTTGTAATACAAGGACATAAGGTGCCTTGGACATTAACATGGTCTACAAGGTAGTATTTTGAACATTAATTTTTACGGAAGTATGTTACATCAAATCAAAGTAAGTATGGAGTACAAGAATATATGTCATGACAGATCGATTGGTTTTGATACTGTAATTATTGGTAAGTATTGTTTAACAATCTTCAAAATAATGAATTTTTTTGCTCCCAAGGATGCTAGCCTTACTTGAAGACATGGAGTGATTAAATTACTAGGTCTTAGGTAGATTATCGTTGTCATTCCCAGCTTCACATCCGAACAAAGTCAACTCAAGATTTACCCATGATTAGATATCACACTCTGTAGCTATTTTTTTTTTGTTAAAGAAGGAATATAGTTTCTCCCCTTGCGTTTACATCCACAAGCTTGTTGATTTTACAACAGAAAATGGAAGCGCTGGTCACAAAGAACTTATGTTGCCAGATTCTGAATTATGTTGCCAGATTCTGAAATTCACTAACGAAAATCGGATATGTAAGTCGCCCTAGATCCGTGTGCGTTAGTTAGGGGCAGATTTCACATCTGGCTATTGTTTTTACGATTGATTTTCTTTTTCCGTGCACATGGTGAACTGGTGACCAACATGGTGAAACAAACAGAATAGCTTTGAATTCAACAAATGTTATCCAACAAACATAATAGTTTGAAGAAGAAAACAGCTTGATGTGGTCAACTGAAAATCCCATAATTACTTCTTAGAATCCAAAAGATCTTCTTATTTTTCCTCTAATACATATGTATTTCCTGATTTTGACTGTTTTGTACAGTCCTCCCTGACATCGAGTGCATCGGACTCCTAGCTAAGTGGGCAGATCAATGACACTACGCAACCGCAAAAACAAA
>NW_021269600.1:0-996 GCF_002162155.2 Triticum dicoccoides
CACCAGGATCGAAACCTGACTCTCCTGTACACCCTCATGTTTCCAAAGTGATTCCTCGCGCGTGGACTCGTATGAAATTCATGAGCCACCTACCGATGAGATCATCTATTCTGGTATCAGACGCAATACTTACTCTCGCTACTCTGAACCCCTTTCTCACCCGCTTGGAGCCTATTATGGTACCTTCGTACCTTACTCTCGAGGTATTTCATATGTTCAACTCGAGAGATAATTTTATACTAATTCATGGGTTAGCCCCAGATTGTTTCCCTTAAAAGCTTTATGTCGTAGTGAGCTGGCCCTTATCTTTCGTAAGTACGATGGAGTTCCCGAAGAAATGATGACCAGTTTATCATGATGCATTGGAATAAAGGATTGAAGACATCAACGAAAGGGATTAACTTCTTCGAGAAGATCCGTTAGATTATCGTAACCAGACCTTTCCCCCTTGCTCCCCTCTTAAATCTCGGGATGAGATTTCTTGTAGAGGAGGAGAATTGTGATGCCCGGGTAATTAAGCTACAGTGATTCCCCGCTAATGATGCCACGTCACCACAGTTACTGTGATAAACTCTCGATAGTTCAGAACCGAAACAAATTCAAAATTTAAATAAAAGAAAACAATAAAAGTTTTTAAAAATTAAAATAAAAATGTTCGGTGGTTGCCAAATATTACAAAGATAATTATGGTGTAAGGTTCACAATTTTATAAAATGCCTAAGTGTTTATAAATAAATAAAAACAGAAAAGAAAATAAATAAAAAGAAAACAGAAAACAATAAAAAAAAGAAAAGGAGAAGAGAAACCCCCCTGGGCTTCGGCCCAGCTGACCACAGGCCCCACTGGGCCACCCACCAGGCCCAGCCGGCCCTCCTCTCTGGCCTACATGGCCACCTTCCCGAACCCTAACCCCCACCCGATCCCCACTCTCCCCCCCACGCACCCACTCGCCCCCCCATCGCCCTCTCCTCCTCGATCTAGATCGGGATCGCCCCG